>NW_026623507.1:994656-998348 GCF_030028575.1 Malurus melanocephalus
CATAGTACACTTGGCCTGTAGGATCAGTGAGAGCCATAAGCTCATCTTGGAAAGTGTCATGCAACATAGCTGAAATGAAGAATGTCTTGGTTATAAAAAGAAATCAAGCACAAGCGTTTTGTTTTTTGTTATCTTCAACCCAAATTAGCTAAATAATCAACAAAGAGCAAAAATGCAAAACATAGATTTGCTCATTGATACCAAGAATCAACAGGTTTGATTTGATAGATTTATGAGACTATGCAATTCCGCTGAAGTAGAATGAAAATTCACACGATCCCTAAAATTTTCTTTTTAATAAATCTTAAACATGTGGGCCTTCTAGTGGAGTGGAGCTGAAGGGATCTTCTTTGTCTGGTTCCTCAGCTGCACACCAGAGAACTCTTATACCTCCCTTTTATGAACAAGCTGTTTTGCATTTAGGGTTGCTGGTCCTTTATGATCCCAGTAAGAAAGGCACTCAAGGCCCTTTAAGTTAGCATTTAAAATGTTATTTATTAGAGCTAGCACTGCAAAGAATGGGAGAGCATAGGAAATCTTGGATCCCTGTGGATGCTGGGAGCCCCAAGTTGTCACATAGGCCTTTGGTCAGCACGTAACCCATTCAAAGAAAGTGTTACCCCATTTTTGTCATTGAGTTATTGCAGGATTTTCTTGTAAGGAGACAGCTGTGTGCATGATTCCTTCCACCAAACAGAAAGGATATTAACACTAAAATTTCTGCACTGTTGGTGCAGCCACCAAGTGGGAGCTGCCTGCAGGATTCTCAGTGACAAACATGGAACAGTCCCTCAATTAGGGTCCTACACTGTTACATAACCATTGCAACTGAAATCCACCATGTGCTAATCAGGAAAATTGTTCCATATTTTACTATATTTCAGTCTTCTGATGGAAAGAAACCTTCCAGCTTCAAGTCTAAGTGTATTTTTATGGCTCTTATTCTTATTTGATACTATATTCTGGTATCCRCGTTGTCATGCATTTTAAATACTTTGTCTCTCCTTTGCAGACAAACATCTCATTCATGTGCATTCACAACCTGGATTTTTGTTGTTTTTTTCACCACAAAAATTGAGGTTCTGTGTTTTCCTTTATAATTTTTTTCTTCATTCCCTTTTATTTTTTTGGTCCTTTTTTCTCATATCAGTTCTCTCTGAGCTGATGATTCATCAAGGAAACATATTCTAGATAGGATCCCATCTGTGCWGTGGCCATTGACAATACCATTTTCATTTGTAATCTCTGCAGGAATATGCTTACTGATGCATACAAAAATGGCATTTTCCTTTTAATGTGGCTTCATTTTACCAGTRTTTGTGGTCTTGCTGTGATTGACTGATACACCCATTACAATTCTTCCCTGATGTATCTCTAGCTGGCAGGGAATGTGCTGCTTTCCAGTGCAAGCCTCTGACAATGGAAACGAAGCAGGACAAGCAAAATTGAAATTATCTTTTTGCATTGCTTCTGTATCATGAGCTCTAACCCTAAAGTGGAATTTCTTYGGAGTTTGGGGCTGTGCCCTTTGCATTTTAAATTTAATCCCATTTCCTGTACTTTACTCATGCAGATTGTCCTTCCTCTGTAATATYCCATCCCTAAGAGTTTCATTAGTATTAGTACCAAGATCACTTTTGAAATTACGACAGCTGTAATTGTAATTCTTGAGAATATCTCAAATATCCAATAAAAAAATTCCTTTTCAGTAAAATCAAGCATAAAATAAACATTAAAGTAGAATTTTATAATGATAGTTTTTATGAGGGCTCTATTGAGGTTTGACATGCTATATTTCCTGTAATTGGAATATTCTGGAATAGCCTACCTTTGCTGAATCTACCTTCCTTATTTTACTGTAACTTTTTAAAATTTGTCCTTTTGAAGGACTCAAAACCTTGGTTAGTGTGTATTTATAAGTCTAGGTGAGCAAGTAGTTACAACATTACAGTCGAGCATCATAGATAACAACATGGCTTAACTTTWCCAGGTTTAGTTTCTTATGCTTACAATTTTGGGTGGCATTTGAAATGTAGTCTGAGAGTTGGTACCCCTGCAAAAAAAGGGCTGCAAGAGCTTTAGATGGCTAGTCTAAAACGAGTTTGGTTTCTTTATGCTTAAATTACAAAAGAATGTGTATTACTCTAAAATAAGATCACAGAAGTCCTGGTCATATTTTTCATTCTAGAATGTTAGAAGGATCCAGATCCARGCTTGAATTTAGGAATCTGTTCTTTTTTAAGGTTGGCTTTCACAGTCRTTCTCCAAAGTAATTTTTAGTCAATCAGGTTTCTGCCAATATTATGATTGTCAGTATCATTTCAATTTAAAAAGTCCTTAATTGCTTTATGCCACACTATTTTATAAATTTTATATCACCTGTATCTGACTGTTGGTCTAGGTTAACTTCTGTGTTGGGTTTCTTTCTTCTGGAAAAAAAAAATCCTTAGCAGGAGACATAATGTTGCTCTGTCAAACTTTACATCATAGGCTGAGCAGTGTGCTGGTTGTTTCTAATGCTTAGTAAAAACTAAAGCTATRTTTGTCAGTAGATTTATGTTTTTTTTAGGAAAACACAGGGTAACATGTTATGTTGTTTTCACATAGCAGCTAGATTGCCAAATTGCTCTGAGGCCAGGTTTTGATAGCAAAATTTAAGATATGTACTCACACTATACACTGAACAACTGTGCTTTGTGGTCTCATTCATAACAAATGAGAGGCCCAATACTGTAATACAAAAATGTGTCATGTTAGACAACAGAAAAAGGAAAAAAAAAAAGGATGCCTTTTAAAATGTAAGCAAGTTCAGGCAACATAAACAATCTACACTATCAATTGGAATTTTCTTGTTACAGATACAGCGTAGCTATGGGAATTATATGGTTTTCTCTTTTGAAGTTTTCAAATTAGAGTTTTGAGACATCTTTAAGAGTTCTGTTCAGATCTTTCCTTTGACMTTTGTTATATTAGATTTCCAGTCATATCTTAGAGCAATGAAGAACATGCACCCGTTTAGTTGCAGTAAATAATTTGGTTCTTGGAAACCACATTGTCTCTTTTCCTGCCCAGACACATGTCAGCTTCAAACAAGAACCCAATGCAATGATTTAGGATACTTTTCCTTCTGTCACAATAAACTCTGGGCATTATTCCAGTAAATCAGAAATAGAGCTAGTAATGTCAGTGTTGAGATGATATCATTAAACAGTACATGAGCAGGAAGAGAAGAGAGACTGCARATTGCAGAAAATCAAGGACGATTAATCACAGAGTCCCTGTCTACTGAAGCACARCAAATGAGAACAGCTGGTCTCCAATAAGTCTACATGATTTTAATTGATGGAAGCTGTTAAGAAAAAAAATCGTGCATACAAAGAAAAAGCATACACATGTAAAATTACTTCTTTCTTTGGAGGCAATTTCAGTACTTCAATCTTAGCCTGATTTTAGGGTCGTCCAAAATAGCTTGATTGATATTGGTATAAAATTGGTTCTAAATTTATTTTAGCAAGAATGTATGATAATGACAGATTTGTGTATGTTGCAGCTAGCAGAGGGGGAAATACTAACATATCTTTGGTTTACTTTTTTAACAGCTCTGTGAAGTCAAGCTGTTAAACAAAAAGACAAATTTCAACCTTTCATCTTTGAGCTAGGTCCCAATTTACTTTTTTTGAACTATGAGGTTG
>NW_026623507.1:999123-1014379 GCF_030028575.1 Malurus melanocephalus
TCAGTGACCTTGCTCCTACAGGTTAAGATACTCCAATGAATTTGCAGTCAAAACCACAAAAGGGAGTTAAAAAAATWGAGTCTCTTTGCTGTGCATTTGCCCAAGAGGAAAGAATGTAATTTTCTGCCATTCTGCAAATTAAACTTCTGTAAAATTCTGTATGTTATGGCATGTTGGACAAGCCAGAGTGACCTTCTGTAGAGTTATAAGATTAGTTATAAGAAATAAAACTTCGACAAGCCAAAAAACCTGTGGTATGCTGTAGACTTTGACTGTCCTCGTAAAGAGTTCATAATAACCTCCTAAGATTCATAATAACCACATAAGATTCATAATAACCTCATAAGATTTTATCTAAATACATATCTTCWGTCTTTATTCAAGGGAGATCTCTGGGTTTGCTAATTTAATCAAATGGAATTCTTCTAATATATTTCTGAACATGCTTTTTTCTGATTTGTTCTAGGTTGTTTTRAGTTTGAATTAACTGCTTGTAAATAATTTATGCTGACACTCATTACAAATGCTCATAYAGTTGCTACACTGATGTTCTGTGAGGTTAACATAAGAATTTCTTAAAACAAGGATTTTTGAAATGCTGTAAACTATTAATTGCAGTTGTGATTGCAGATTGATTTGAAATAGTAAACTCACAAGTCAAAAATGGGCCTAACATCATGCTTTAAGGAGTATTTCACTTGCCCAGAAGGTTTGCACAGGAAGTTCTAGCTTTTGAAGAAACAGAAGAACAGCCTACTTTTATTCTCAATTGTTTTAACAGAAAAGGTGAAATGAGGAGCAAAATATACTATTAATAGTGTTTTGCCTTGCATTTTGTATTTTAGCATTTTTTAACACTTTAAAGGTGTTAACACCTTTAAACATTTTTAAGCATTTTTAAAGGATTAATGATCAGTCCCAGTTTCTAAAAATCAGGATGCTTCAGAATGTGCCAATAGATCCACAGGCAAAATAAAANAAAACAGGGACAAAACCAAAATATCTTGAGAAAGAAATAGTTTTCCAAATATTCTTGAGAAAGAAATAGTTTTTCAGCCGCATTTCTTAGAATTTTACAATTTTTATTTCTGCTACTTGTATTCCTTTTTCTTATTCTTGTAGTTTGCCTAATCTATAATATTTCAGGTAAGAGACACCATGAAAAATGTTTGCATCTTAAACACTTTGAAAGCAGTGGAACAGCAGCCACATATGTCTAAAATAATCTGATGGAAAATAGSTGCACAAGCTGTTTTGTTTTGTCAAAATACATAATCATGTTAGATATCTATCAACACTCTTTAAGCCTATTGGCCTAAAATGAAACTCTAAAGTCTTAATATTTCTTCCAAGTAGAATTAGAAGATATTGGGGGGTGGTGGGGGTGTCTGTTAATTATACACAGGATGTTCAGAAATGAGCTACAAGTACACTTTGCTTAGGGTAGCTTTGTATTGAAATTATAGTTTAGAGGTAGAATCCTGATTTTAGATACCTCAGTGTTTGTAGAAAATCTCCCATCACAGAAATTCCTTAAATCAAGAGGTGTCTTTTAGTGAATTATTCTAGTTCAAGTGGTAGCTAATTTGAAGAAATCAGATTAAAACAGATTTAAACTGAAGAGAGGAACCCAAAGGTTTATTTCTTACATTCCAATCCACAAATTAAATTTTTGCTGTTGTACAAGCAGCAGTGACTGTGATGAATCCTGTATCTAAACCAGTATAAAACAAAGGTGAATAAAACCATAATGTGGACTGATAGTCTGAGATACCAAATTTGAAAAGAATGTTGGCAAGTATAGGTCTAGAAAATAAYTGTTTCCACTGCTTTGACTCCATTTTTATTCACATTTCTTTATAAGGAACATGTATTAAATTGCCTCATGTAAAGCAATTCATTTTGCTGTTTTTCTTTAAAACATTGATCTCTACAGGTTACAAGGTGTAAGCTCAAATAATATCTTCAAGTCTGCAGGTAGTTCAGTCAGGGAACAGGCACGGTGCTATGTGAGCTAAGTGATTACTTGTTTCACAGTTTTTAATTGTAAATAGTTTGTGACTTTCACTAGTGACTTAGAATTTTTTGCTAGAGACGATTCATTCAATAGTTGTAAACAGAATAGTCACATGGAGTTCTTGATTTGGTGGAAAAATAGAATTAAGTTCTAATGATTACACTTCTCATTAGATACTCTTCACCTACCCACTSGTGTCATCACCTTTATTTGCAGTTTATGTACTATAGTCTTAACAAATATTTGAGCAGTCTGTATAACAGTCAACTGGAAAAAAATCCAGAGACAGCAGTGTTCATGCAGTATTTTGWGAATATAATTTACCTTAATACTCTTCTTGTGTCCAGTGGGGTTTATCCTTTGTTATGCTGTCATCAGGATGCAATGCAATTTATGTACAGTGTGTTTTTAGTTCTGCTTCACTTTTTTCTATGCAAGTAATTAAAACATAAAATAAGACAGATCAATTGATTGTACTTCAAAATAAATGTTGACTGCTGATGCTGGCAGTAGATATATGTCAAAGAGAAGATTTTTCTTATTTTAAATTCAAACTAAATCACATTTTTTAAAAACAGGTTGACTACAAGTATCAATCTCAAAGGCATGTTAGGTCCATTCACTTTCCTCTAGGATCTGCATGTGCAGGGYTGCTATAAATTCTTAAAATTATTTTATATGGTATTTGGAGAATATAAGATTCATGAGAAAGATTTATGCTGTGGTATAATATCACCAAGACCCTGAAAGGTAGAAAATCTCCAGGTCTGTTGAACTGCTCTATGTTTCATTTGACTCTCAGTCAGGCAGTTTGTAATTTAGAGTTTTTCCTGTGCTGTAGCATCAGCCCAAGAGACTTTGCATATTTTTCAAGTAAGTTAAAATAAGAGTTGAAGTTAAACATTGGAACTCATAATAATGGAGTTCATCTTTCTGCCTTCCTAGGGCTTCCTGGTTTATAACAACACCCCATTGCAGGGGGAATGTTGTTATTRCTGTGCACAGACCCAGTTCACATCTATCTGGGGAACTGCACAACCATCTGCTGGAAACACATCAGGTGGATAGCAGACTGCATGAATTGCTACTACCGGGCATGTTTTTTACATGTCTTACAGTGCTGATGAGTTCCAAATTTATRTATAGACCAGAAGGAAGATTAAATACCTCCAGAGGCCAAATAGCTCATCATTTACATCCCTCGCTAGATCTGCTGGAAACAGCTCCTTTCTTTCATTGTCAGTAGCTTTAATCTGTGTCTCTGTTTAGGCATTTCAGGTCAGCTACAAATTCCTTTGCCTGAATATCTGTCCAAATCTTCCTGTGTCCATTTTGTGACTTAAAGCAATAATCTCAGCTCGAATATTCCCTACTGAACTGACAGAAAAGTATCCTTACTGAGAATACCTTACCTTTCTGAGAATACTGGCTAGCCAGAAGCAATCTCAGCCCTTTTTCAACCAGTGAGGAGGAGGGGCATTTGATGAGTCTGGCGTGCTTTGTTTTGTATTATTTTTGTTCAAAATTACCAAAAGATTAAAGGAGGGAAGAAAATAAATTGGATGGGAATAATCTGTGCTTGCTGATGGAGGGAGGACTGATATAAAGTCATGAAACACCCTCAGTGGCTGTAGTTTTCTTTGTTGGGGTGAAGAAATCCTGCAGAAGTCAAGAAGGAAAGGATGGGGTTATGCAGTGGTTTTTCTCTGTTATGAGAATTCATTAAAGGCCACAGATTGCTCTCGAAAAAGAGGACCTGATAAAACATCAGCCAGTCATTGGCAAGTAGCAGGGATGATGGCCAGTCTGTCAGGTGGCAGTGCCAAAAGAACAGCTTTTGGGAATGACCAGCTAAGGGAAATAGCATAAATTAATGGAGAGTACTGAAAACACCAGAAAGTGCTGAAGAAAATCCCTGGAGTCAGGAGAAGAGCCATAACCAGTGCAATGAAAAGGTAGACTTCTGATAGACAAAACCATCTTGAGAAGGTGATCAACTTTCTCAGCAGTTGAATTCATCCATGCTGTGGCAATTCATTATAAATTGGTTTTAATACAGTGCTTTAATAATCACTGAGAACAGAAGTGGTGTTCCTTGCAGCCACTGGGATTGCTTCCTGTCATCTACTCATGTTCCAAATTAAAGCTTCTTCATGTTTTATCTCCCTCTTTTCCTGTGACTTTGTGAGATTTCCATATTTCCTCAGAACRTAGACAGTACAGTTTATTTTGCTGGGTTTCTGAAAGGGAGTTCAGGCTGATGTTTGTTTTCTGTAGGAACTTAGAGAAACTGAACTCCTCTGCCAGTCAGTGCTGGCCATAAGGAATAAATGTTTCTGTACTTGTTCATATTTAAGATTATCTGTATAAAGTACAGATTTAATTGCAGTTTTGATGTCCATGAATGAGCAATTGATTAATTAAATTGGAATAARCTGTTTATCATTTTGACAAAAATGCAGTTTGCTCTCCCTTCTTCAGCAGCTCTCCCCACTCACCACCAGCAATATTGTTCCAGGAAAACTTTTCATACTAAAAATGGAAAAACAAAAATAACAAAGCAGAGGCAGAAAGAAGTATTCTCAAAATTATCTTTTCTTTTTCTTAGAGAAATRCAATTAATGTAATAAAGATGATTTTAAGTCATCTGAGAGTTTTTACTAATACTTTAGAAAATATAACATTCTAAATTATTTTAACATTGTTAAATTAACAYTTAACATTGTAGTCTACTAATATGCAGTGAATTTTTGGCCATGGTTGTTAGACTGTAGAGTGCTGTGATTTTATGTTTTGGGGATCTTAGCAAAATAGTTTTCCTTACTAAATTCTGATTTAATTGTTTTAGTTAGTACCTCTTGATTTTTTTTTTTAAATATAGAATTTCTATATCCTGTTTTGTGTTTTGGAAAACTGATACAATATTCCAGAGTATTCTGGCAGAATAGAAACACCTTTTTTTTGTATGAGTTCATGGTTTTTTCTCTTTCTTATAAGGTTGAATAAGATTCATGTTGTGGTTTGCTGCTAAGAATGTATAATACCCCCATTTCTGGCTGACTTTCTGTTAAGTGATCAACATTGAGCAAATCTTCAGGTTTCAATTTAATTTGGTTGCATGTTATCTCAATCAGGCTGACAATCTTATTAAACTTTGTCAGAAGCACTTCATACTGGCATAATTCAGTACAACCCCTACCTTCTTAAGAAGAAAAATAGCTTTTCTTTCTTTCTGGYTTATTGACTCGTTTTTGTAATGGCATCAAAGGACATCTTAATTTACTTGTGGGATATATGACTAATAGAGTTGTATAATAGAATACCTTTCATCCACAATGAAAAACTACAGTATGAGACTTCATTGTTTTCTCTTAAAGAAATCATTATGTAATTTCAGTACTTACAGAGATGGAAGATGTTCATTAAAAATCTGAGTCTTGCTTCAAAGCTTCCAAGYCTCAAAGTCAAGTTAATATTTTCTGTAGAAGTGAAAAGTCAATAACATATAAAGCAGTTTGAATTGAATTTACATAATGTAAAATAAAACTRCTTCAGAGAAGTGCAGAGTTTTAAAAGCATATGAAAATCATATGGCTTTGTTTGGTGAAGCCTAGTAATATATTGTATTAAAATGCCCAGTAATCTCTGTCTTCTAATAGGTTTGTTGCATATCTGGACTGTCTTCAAGGGAATACCATTTTCTTATAAGCTCACATATTGTAAAAGGTTTCCTAATTACATTTATGCATTTCATGATTAGATATTTCATGGGTAAACAATGAATTTATGAARGGATGAATTATTCTTTGTGGAAGAAAGAACATGAAGAATACTTTGTTACCTTGCTGTCCCATAAATTTGTCAGAASAAAATGAAATTATTTAGGAGGAAGTAGCTGAGCTTAAGAAAACAGGCAAGGCTGTGATGCTTTTYTCATTCTTTAGCAATACCTAATTGTCTTTTGGAACTTCATAATGTACATCCAAACTTAGCAGCTGCTGTCTGGAATTTCAGATAGACCAGCACGATATTAAATCTAGTAACTTATGGCCTAACAACTTTTTAGTAGTTACTACATTAGCCTGATTTTTCTCTTGCTGGAGGACCTTGTTCTTAAATCACTATTTTGTTGAAATTTGATACCTAAGGCAGGCAAATGGAGGGTGTGCAATATCTTGGAACAGACACCCACTTCATCTGTGCATTGTTGTAGCAATGTGTGCTGGAGATGATAATGCAGAAGCACATTTCAAAAAGGATGAAAAGCAGCCCAAAGCAGCCTCAAACASTGTGTGAGGTGATGTTGAAACTTTATTCATAATAAAGACATTGAATCCTTTCTTGCACATTTTCTGCAGCAGTGGCTTGTGAATGGATTTAACAAAGGATTGAAGAATATTATTGATGGACTTGAACCTTCCTGCTCTGACAAGTAGGGTTCACTCTGGAACTCACCTTTTTTTTTTTTTTTTTTTTTTTTTTTTTTTTTGTCAGTCATTAGACAGATACATTTTCAACACTTTCAAAATCAAAATTATCTTATCTTCCTGTAATTTAGCAGTTTACTACAAACAAGGGAGCATCAACATAAAATAATTAGGAAGGTTTATCAGCCAGAGAAGTTTTTTTATGGGCTGGGACCTAACAAGTCATTCATGTGCTTTGCAGTGCAAGAAGGAAGAGTAGAGAAAGTACAAAAACGCAAGACATAAAAGAAAAATAAAATGGACTAAATATGAATTTAACCAGAAGGAAATGGTGCACCTGAAAAGAAAGCAAAAGAAATTGAGTTTAATTTAAAGGAAAAGGATCAGGAAAGATGTGAAAAACAATTTCCCGTTTGAAACTATAAAATGAAATGGGCAAAGTGTTCTTTGTACATGTAATGAGCAGAAGAATAATAGCTTAAACTCCATCAAGGATTATGTAGGTAACATAYACCTTCTGCAATTGTTTCTGTTGGATCTTGGTTGGACTGACTACACCCACAGTATCAGTTCTGTGTTGCTGCTGGAAGGCATTTTCAGTTAGGAATACTAAAATATAGTAATTCTCTTGGAAAACTTGGTGCTCTTTCTAGTAAATGCTGCAGAATTACTGCCAAAATTAAACAACTGATGGTAAAATTTAGCCCTGTCCTGCTCAACAGAGCAAAGCCTATCTCATATTTAAGTCTCACTTTAATCAACAAAGCAAGATTTCTGTGAAGGGTAAGTCTTATTCTGGGTTCCCTGATTCCACAAGAACTTTCCCCATAAATTAGAATATGAAGAGTCCATATTKCAACTGTATTAAATCCAGAGTGAAGCGTAAGTACAAWAAAAWAATTTTCCTTGCTTGAATGAATTTAGCATTAAATGTAGTGACAGTTTATTAGATACTTGGAAAACTACAGAACTGTTCAAATACTGTGTATATAATTCTGTTTGGAACACTTCTGTTTTGTGAGAGTACTTTACAGGGAATAATTACATAAAGTGTATTTAATTTGTGTAATTATTGAACAGTTCCTTAAAGGGTGGCAAATGCTCTACTCAGAGGACTTTACTTGATTGAGAGAGCCAAATTACTGAAAGATTGCCAATACTTCTCTCACTTGTTTATAATAAATTCAGAAAGATTGTTATACCATAGGAATTAAAATTTTAAATATKCATGGTTTTAAACACTGTATGTACTTTTGTGGTGGTTGAAGGTGCTAAGAAAAAAAAAAAAGTCAAGTTTGTATATAAAAGCCAGAAATGGCCTRTTTGGGAAACTGAATGATAAATATGATAACATATGGCATACAAGCAAAATACCTGGTTTTTTTTGGCAAAATTTCCAAGTCTGTATCGTAAGGTTGRATTAAGTTTCAGTCTCTGTAGGTAGCATGCATTCAATTATATTCTARTAGCAAATGTTTTCTCATTTCATACCGTTTCATTTGAATGTATGTTATATCAATATAATTACTATATTTTTTCATCTGTAAAACCTCTTGTGTATTATCGTGAGAATTTGTCATGACATCTTTCCAAGCTAACGTAGCACTGGTTCATCACCTTGTAATACGAGTGTAGGAGTGTGTTAGTAATTCAGTTTTGATAAAGGCTCTTTTCTTTTTTATTTTATTTGTCACTCTTCCAGATGGCAAATAAATGAATGGGGTTTTTTTTTGTGTGAATTATGTTGTTAAACTTCTGTTGTACAAAACATGAAAACCACTGATGTGTCCACAAAACCCTGTTTGTTCAACTGGATAATCTCCATATTCTAAGAAGGGAAATRAGAAAGCCTTCCTTGAGAGTTTTGAATATTATCAAAGTGCAATTTATATGCTCATGGAGATAGATAAACTTAATTCAGTGCTCAAGGAATGCATTTCTTTTTTCCTGCCCTTAATATAGGCAGGCAGAATGGCCTTCTTTTGTTTCATCTTCTCTTTTATGATTTTCCTGGAGATGACCCCCAGAACCAGCATATTCTTCAGAATGCCTGCTGGGCTGKCTTTTCTCAAGTTATAAAATGGAAAGAATAATTCTTTCAGCTKCAAAAGTGTTGAAAAGTATTGTTGATGTGATATTCAGTCGCTTTTATTTTATTTTGGTTATTTCTTTTCTTTTCCAGGATTACTTACTGCCATCTACCTTTCCAGAGTAAATGGCTTTATGTTGGAACAGAGAGAGGAAATACACACATTGTAAATATTGAGTCCTTCATTCTTTCTGGATATGTTATCATGTGGAACAAGGCAATAGAACTGTAAGTGCTGACTTTTTTCATTTGTGTGTGTGTGGTGATTTTCAGTTTCAAACATTTTCAAAAGTTTAGGTTTTAAGAAATACTTGGCTTTGCAAATATTACCAAATCTTTTGAAGCCTTTAATTTCAGTGAATGCGTTTGCAGTATTAACTGGTTTTTTTTTTTTTAACAGGACATTAGCAATCAGGTTTATGTTAGAGACCATGTAATTATATTTCATATAAAAGAAAAAAAAAAGAAAAGGTTTACTGTTTAAATAGAAGTTCCATGAAATAAAGAAAGTCTTTAATCACCAAAATTCAGATTTTKCTGTTTTTATGAGGAAAGTCTGATCACCATATCCTCATCCTATGAAGAGGATAATGGAGTATATTTGCCTTAAGATTCTACAGAGAACTTTCCTTCATTGTGCTGTGGAATCATTCTGATAAGAAGGGACAGTAGGTCTCTAGAATCAGCCTCCTGCTCAACACAGTGAGAATTTCAAGGTTAATTCAARCACATCAAAACCTGATGAWGTGATAAGAAAGSTAAWGAATGCTTATTAAATGGYAGTTCTCTAACAAGCTARGCCAGGWWCCTGTGGTGTGGGTATGAAAAGRAAAGAGACMTAAAAATCTGACTGGGATACATCTSTGCTTCCTGCAAGAAAAAACCTCAACAGAAATGAAAAAGTTTCTTCTGTGAAGTTCCAGTAAGAAGAACTTACGTGGAAAAGCTCAAAATAGTTCTTGTAATTTCTGAGGCATTTGCTTCAAGTTGTGAGGGATCTGTAACCTCTGATAATAAACTTAAATACACCACTCTTGGTGAACCAAGAAAACAATGTCTAAGAGTAGGGTTACAGCCCAGTTCTCAAAAATTCCTTCCTTTCTTTACCCTCTGTTATTATTATTCTACTATTCTGTCCCCCAGGTTGACAGAACTGGTGCCTTATTTTCTTTCTCCCCCTCTGCCYCCACCAAACTTCATAGGCACAGTTGTAAAAATCTGAGTTTAACTTCAAAAGACATAAAACCAAGGATTCAAAGAATAATCAGGATTCTGTCTGAAAGTAAATCTTTCATCCAGTTCTCAATTTTGAAAGGTTTGGTTGTTCTGCTYCTGTGAGACTGTTTAGTAGTTTTGGCTGTAAAAAAAGCACTGCTGGAAAACATGGTTTAATCAAAAACAGAATATGATCAATTGGATGAGTTTTTCAGGTGGCAAGTATCCTACTTGTTTTYTATTTCTCACTTTTGGTGACACTGGCATATTGGAAGGCTTTTTGAATCCTGTATTTGAAATGTATATTTACATTTTAAATGTTTAATGTTTACTACATGGAGTAGATAACATCTTTAAGTTTTTGGGAACAATATGTTCATTTTATGTGTATTTGTAATTTCCTTTCCTCCAAAAGTTTTTTATGGATTGAAAGCCTTCCTCCAAGTTTCACTTCCTAATTATTTCAAAATTCTTCTGAGTAAATTTTTTTTCAATTATTTTAATGGTCACAACAAACGTTTTTCATGAGAATAGAATACAGAAGCATGATGCCTCTCTTTCTATGTGGGAAATAAGGGCTGCTTTCTAACAAGCTTCAGTCCTGAGTTGGTGACATAGGCTAGATGTTGTGCAAGAAGCCCCTTCTCTAGAATTTTCAAGGAAGCAAGCAGCCTCTCCTAACTATCTTCTTTGTATTGTCTATGCAGGACCAAACCTAGATTTTCAAAATTGTCTTTTCCACAAGTTGTGMAAAAGGTAATGACAGCACAATAAATAAGACAGTAAAGATAAGCCTTGTCATYTCTAGTGCTTGGAGGTGCTGCATGGTTACCAAAATAGATTTTTCTAAAAAGCCATGCACTGTTTTGCTGCCAGCTGAGCACAAATATTCATTTATTGCTGCTTTTTGTTCTCCCAGTCTTAGAAGGGTAAATTGATCCACATAAACAGTGGGATTCTCAAAGTTCCACCCTCTCCATCCAATTTCATCATGTACTCCTCAATACRGACTGCAGGAAGTCACCCTTGCAAATATTTTGTGGGTGGACAGGGGATCCTTTGTGGCTCCAGATTAATTTCTCTGTATTAGAGTAATGGTGGGAGTAATGGTAATGTTTGCCATAGCAGCCACTTTTAGAGATGCTGTAGAACTGCTGAAGTTGAAACTGGGTGAGTCAGTAAAGTAATTTGAACTCTATCTGATCATAAACTATGATGTCTCTTCTYGTATTATTGCTTTTCTGCACGTAAAATGGAACTTAGATTAAGTTTAAAAGGAAATGTTATTAWCTTTAAGTGTACTTATGAGGATGAGTATTTGATTGTAAACTTTCCTTTGGAATGGTACTGATAAAAATGTTTGAGAGGATAGTTTTATTTTGTTCTGATTTTCGTTTTTTTTTAATTTTCACATTCTTTTCACACGTTTTTTGCATATTTTGCATATTTTAGTATAATAAAATAATAAAAAGATTCATCTTGTGAGGCTTCTCTAGAATTTTCTAGACTATCTTCCTGCTCACAGTAAGATTAGCTAAAAGGTCAGGTTGCTCAGGGATGTATAAATTCACAGGGCTTGTTGATGCTAAGTGCTCTCCAAGATGAAAGAAAATAGGAAAACATATTTAAGTGAAATCCAGGAAAATCTTCAACCTTACCATGAACAGTGGTAGGTGCTCATAACAATATCTTAAATTCTGATTTAATTGTAGCATTTCAGAGTGTGAGGTTATTTTGAAGATGTTACTATTCTCTATAAAGCTTGGAATGAGAGGGATTGCCTTTTGTGCAATCATATGCCTGTCAAACTTATTGACAAGAAAAGGCCARTAAAAGCCATTGCTCTGCTGCTTTATTCAATCTTCAGCTTAGATTGATGGTTTATAAATCAAATGTTAAGTGTGTCARGTTGTGTGTCATCTGCTCTAAGCATGAAGGAGTTGATCTCCACGCAATTCTTACCCACTTTCTAAAATTAAAAGTCTACCAACATAACCTCTCTTTCTTTTAATCCCCACCTTTCTTTTCTCTAATTTGTATCTACTTCTAATGAAATRTCCAAGTAATCCCCATCCTCAGAAAACAACCAATATTTTGAGTCAGTGAGGCCCATCAAATGATTGCAAGTGGTTTTTTTTGTAACAGTGAYTCTGTTGCAGTGAAAGACTGAGGTAAAGAGGTTTAGTAGCTTGAACAGTTGAAGGGGAAACAGGTTTAGATGTAATATTTTTAGACTTTGCATATGATGCAAGAAATCTAATCACCTTGTCTTGCATGGCTAATTTAAATTAGAAAGTTGGCTTTTGGTGCAGAGTGGGTTTTTTTGTGATTTTATTGCCTACTTTTGTATCTGAAAGATCTGTAGAGCACTATATTTTTGAGTGACAGTGGTTTTATGACCTATTTAGAAGCAYCTAGTAGAGATACATGTCAAAAAGATTATTGCAGTACCAATTTATCATAGGGATTATTGTCTTCTCTTGCAGGAGAGATCATTCAGTGAGCTTAAACAGTATCTAATGTTAGTGAGAAATCAAGGTGTGAACAGACTAATAATGCAAAGGAAACAGATTTGGGTTTTTTTTTATTATTTTCAGAACTCAGTCATAACTGATTCTGGAAATTACAGGAAAAAAWTCCTTCTTAAATCATGTGCATTGTCTGTGTCTCAGTGGACCTGTCTTTGAACAGAGCTGAGAAAAAAAACACAAGCATATGGGTACCAGTTCTTGTCTCAGTCATTTCTGTCATCTCATGCATTATCACCACTTCAGGCCACACTGCAGCATCTTCTCAGCTAAGAATGAATAAATCAAAACTTTTTCACTTGTCATTTCTCTGTCATGTAGCAGAGCTAGTCCTTTGCYAGAGGGGTTTGAGGCTCATGATACTGTTTGTTTTTCTGCTCTCTGATAAGCAAACAGTTTCTCTCTTTGCCTTCCAAATGTTTGGAAACAGCTCTGGAAAAGAAAAATAGTCAATGAGCCCAGCACGTCTCCATTTACTCCAGCTACAATGAGATCGATTTTCACAGCATGRTCATACATTTGGGAAGGTCATCTGGTGTTGGAAAGGAAAAGAAGATCTYAGTAKCTATCCACTGAACTCCAAAAATGAAAAATCTGCATTATAAGCCCCCAGTAAGATTCCTGTGTTTGAATACCCCACTATGTAATGAATCAATAACTGAAACTTGCCAAAAATTGTATCTCCTGTCTTAGTCCTTTCTTTGCCCATCTCAATTTCCTGAATGGGGAGGGAAAGCAGGAAAAGGAAAAGAAGAAAGCAGGAAAGGAAAAGAAGATCTTAGTATCTATCCACTGAACTCCAAAAATGAAAAATCTGCATTATAAGCCCCCAGTAAGATTCCTGTRTTTGAATACCCCACTATGTAATGAATGAATAACTGAAACTTTCCAAAAGTTGGTATCTCCTGTCTTAGTCCTTTCTTTGCCCATCCCCATTTCCTGAATGGGGAGGGAAAGCAGGAGAAGTAAGTCTGGAAGAATCTGTGTGTAGACCCAAATGGAGATATTACTATAAAGAAAGCACAGCTTTCAAGGCATCCTTCTCCGGCAAATTTCAGAAAGTGTGTCTAACACTCAGAGTTGCATGTTGAGCTTGAACTAATTCTTGCTTACTCCAACTCCCAGCTTTGAGCCACAGCCTATGAATAATGCATGTAACTTACTCATTCTCTTAAATTTCTCCATGGTTCTACCAATGAAAAGAAGGTYTTAAATTCCCTGGARCCCTGCACCTTTATGGAAAGTGGARCTGTGGAAGATGTCTGACTAYTGACACTACAGAAGTATCTGCTCATGCACGTGTTTTTTCAGCACTGCCACATTCAGTCAACTTCAACTCCACAGCAGTGACTAAATAGAGATGTTTTCTTGCTTTTTCCACTGTCCTAACTCCTTCTCTCACTTCCTAACAGCAGTTTTCTTCTCAGAAATCATGGCAATACTTCTACAATTGTTCAGGCTATTTTTTTTTTCAAAAGGAAAATTGTTTTGATTCGATTCTATTTTGTCATAGCAGACATTTACCTGCTTTAAAGATTTTCTTGGTACCTTAAGGTCGTATTTTTATTTAGTATTCAAGTTCTTATTATTATTTAAGTCATTTGATTTCTTACAGAGCATAAAACATTCCAGAATGATTGAGGAATACATCATCTTTGTATATTCCACATTTTGCTGGGTCCAGATTGTAAMATTGCTGAAGTCTTCTTTTTGAGGTTTCTAATTTTAGGATAAAATAATAAAATAAAAACTTCCATCCTTACAAGTCTTTTGAGGACTGGTTTATGGTGACTGGTTTCTTAATTTCAGTCCAGTTCTTTTGAGTAAGGGTCATGTCTTACAGCGTGACTGCTCTCTCATCTCCCCAAATGACTGCTGCTTCAGGAACAACTTCTGATGAAGTGCAAAACMTCTCAAAGAATCAGTATCTTAGCAAACTTCTAGTTTGTCAGGGAATTTTTGTTCCCATTTTTCAATTCTGCAGTCTGTTTTTGTGGGCTTAAAGGTCAACAAAGATTATGAAATGTTGCAGACTTTCGTATCATTAACTCATACTTTCTTCTTGCTCTGTTGAAGTTAGCTTTCATTTCAGAAATTTTTTACTGTAAATCATTGCTGAGAGTTTTTGGACTTGATCTTTTTTTCTTTTCATTTTCTGCTGTGTATTGACTTGGATTTGTGTTTTGTCCTTTTCGCGTCTTTTCAGAGCTTTTATTTTCTCATTCATTCTCAGCTGTACCCCAATCTACTATTTGAGAATGAAAAATTCCCTGCTCAGCTATTTCACTTGTACCTTATTTTCACCTGATGATTCTTCTTAATTTTTCCCATTCTCAAGAGTTCATTTTTATGCCAAAGCCAGCTTGAAGGAATGCCTTTACACAATTATCTGTCATTAACAGTAGAGTGGTTTTTTTTAGAGCTTCAAATCTGGTTCATTTTCCAGCACCTCTTTGTCCTTTCCAGGAGCTGGGGGGATCTCTGCTTTTGCATTTCATATAATTCAGTGGTGGGGGCTTTTTTTTTTTGTAGGCAGTTCCACAATGACAGCATCCAACTCTCCAGTCTCCTTGACAACTTTACTGTAATAGCAATGAGGGGAAACAGAACATTTTATGTGTACTAAAACCACGCAAGGCAAAATGGGTTTTGTGTGTAGACATTTCCACATGCAGTATAATTTACTGTGTGAAAGTACTAATTACTGTATCTGTAGCTCTGATAGTGTTTCRTGGGTTCTATAAAATAATATTAGTGATATAATATAGTTAACTAAATAATTGCTTTGTTTAATACTGCGTGTATTGCAGTCATGATTTCTGCCCTCAGGACAAATTGACTGTAAACTTAATCCCTTGCTCTTCTTTTACAAGCAACACTTGCCTAGGGCTCCACAAGATATTGCCATTATTTCTATTTATTCATACCTTTATTGAGGGCTCCACAAGATATTGCCATTATTTCTATTTATTCATACCTT
>NW_026623508.1:0-60605 GCF_030028575.1 Malurus melanocephalus
GATGGCAGAGGTGGATGAAGAAAAGTTTCTCTGCAAAACTCACAGCGGAAAAACGCCGGTGCTCTTCTGGACAGGAAGAAATCCAGGACAGCAAAAGAGACGAGCAGGAATCCCGCGGACGCGAGACGGGAATGGAGCAGAGTTCACCCTCCTGAAGCTGGAGTCCTAGCAAAATCCCCGCCCCACCACACAAAAGCTGTCTCGGACCATTTAGGGTGTGCCCATAGTGTCATTGTCTCTTCAATCGCCYGGCYGTTAAYAAAACATCTCGGCCATCAAGGTATCCCAGCAACAAATGGGGGGAAGGAAAAAAAATTCCAAAGTGAACAAAAAAAAAAGGAATTTAAACCCACAACACTCATGGAAAAGTTTTGCACTCTGGTTAGAAGCAGAGTTATCTAAACAGTTTTCATTTAGAGTAAAACCAGAAAGAAAGACAATGCCAAGGAGCTTGTAGAAATAATTCTGAAATATAGGCACAAATCCAACACTGATTTAGGAAATGCTGTATTAACACCAACTAAAGTCATGGGACAAGCCCTTTTGATATGTGCTTCCTCTCACCATCTGTGTTTCAGAGATGAACAGCACTAGCTAGAGATGCATAACTAGGAAGCTTTAGATAAAATCAAAGACTATCAATTTGTTTCAGGTGGGAAAAATCGAATAATTAAACATGATCCTTTTCAAAGATGGTAAAGATACTGAAAACATGAAACAAGGAATAAGACAGTAACAGCTTAAGTTAGGAGACAGATTCATTTGAGAATTAATAGAATGCAATGAAACAAACGGAAATAACAGCAGCATGGGAAGTCCAATAATCCTCTCTGCCTTTTTCCTACTAGTAATCATTATTACACTTCAATGTAAATGTCCAGTTGTCCAAGCCTTCATAAGTAACTCAAAATATTATCAACTCATTCCATATAAATAGCAATGAATATAAAACCAATGTTCTGTAATTGATTACCACCAAAATAATACATTTTACGGCAAATTAATTAGCTGAAATAAGTCAAGAGATGTAAAAATGTGTTTAAGAAGAGCTAGTGAAGAAAAAGTGGGCAAAAACTGATTCTCATAACTGTGAGAATCAGTTTTGAGTAATAATGCTTATAAAGAAACCCCTTTTTTAAGCACAAAAAATGATACAGCCTAAAATATAAAACATTGAGGTGTCCTCAAAATAATTCCACTCATTGGAAGACCCACAGATTTTTGACTACATGAAAACATTATCTCAACCCATACTATTTTTTACACATGCAAGCAATCATATTTCTAGCATCAAAATTCATGGGAGTTAATTTGCACAGGTACAATTTGCTTCTCTTATTTTTTTTTGCATGCAAAGTTATTCCATGGGCGAATTAAAACAAAACAAAACAAAAAAAAAAACAACAAAGAAAACAATAACTAAAACCAAACACTCAAGCAAATGGAAGAAACTGAAAGTTTCACACTGGGAAAATGACAAGCTACTCTGGATATTTAAGAATGGCTCTGATATGATTACATCGAGTAATTAAATAAAAAAAAAAGAAAACAAAAAAAAAACAAAAAACCAAGAGGAACACTTACTAAGTGGCAGGAACAGTCTCCCTTGGGGCTTGAGCCAGCGAAACACTCACAGAGCCGCTGACTCCAGCAGAACAGCTCACTTGCTTTGAGCTAAGCAGAGTTAAGTGGATTGAATCCTTGATTAATAAATTGAGGTAATAACAAAGTATTAAATTTACTTCCAAATCTTTCTGCTTTTGATGGAACTGCGCACACAATGGTTCATAGGCATTTCTTCCCTCTTTATTAACCACTGTTCTGATCTCTTTTATAAAACAGAGAGAAAAAGTTACTAAGTTCCCATTGACTCTTCTTTTTCCAACAAAAATTGTAGACGCATAAAGAAAAGATCAGATCTTGCTCCAAGGCAGTCAAGACACCACAGTGAATTGATCAGGTACACCTCAGAACTTTTTTTCAGTAGTGACTACTTCTGGAAAAACAAATTTATACTGTATTTATATCCTCGTTTTGTTGTCTTCCTATAAAGTGAATACATACAGATGCTTTTTGTAACCATAATGACTAATATTTAACAATAATTTTATATTTAGATAACAGACAACGTGGTGGTATTTTTATGTATAAACTTGTTATTTACAAGACTGTGGGGGTTTTCATGTGACATATTATTACTCTGAATAACATTTACAAATTACACTGAAATAACTCTTCTTAGCATTGAATGAAATCTTACACAAGATTAAAATATAGACCATTTATCTGCATTTTAATTTCTGTTACTACTGTAACCCATCTCCCCAGAGACTGGTGTCTCATATAGATTAGCACAGATCTAAAGATCCTGATGGATAAAACAATTGCCACTGGAACTTGGGAACTCCATCTGACTTGTAAGAATTAAGACATAGGATAGAATGTTTTTGAGAAGAAAAAGTATCTGAAGAAAAATACATGCAATCTGATGTTTCATAGTTTGTTAAAAGACTAAAAACTTAATTAATCATGAATTAGAAACAATTTCTTTGCATGCATCCCAAAATTAAATGCAATGGCCAACAGTTCAGCAAACCAAACTAAAAAATTTATTTACTTTAGTTATCCCAAGACTTGCTTTTGGGGTAAAACATTTTCAGAATACTATATTTCAGCCTTGTGGTGAACAATGATACTTTTTACAGAGAAAACTTTCCAGCAAATTATTTCATATAGACTCTGTTCTTGGAGACTGAAATATATTTCTAAGACTTTTTTTGCTTATTGAGGTATATTGAACAACTACATTTTTCTTTTTAGCAAACTTACTGTTATATCTTAAAATTGGCCTTTCTATTTTAGGATTGTGTTTATCGAAAAACATTTATTCTATTTATAGATTTGTGTTTAGTAACAGTTCAAAGCCTTTGGGGTTTCACACTTGAATGAATTACATCCTGGGGAATACTGTGTGCTGAGAAAGCCAGACTAATTAACATAATCAAACATGTCTCAGTAAAATCAGTATCTAAAACTACAGTGATGTCATATCCCATCACARCACCCTCTTAAAATGCTGGAATGTTCAAACTGGCAATACAAGTGTGGCAAGGAGTACATACATGGTATCTTTATTGCTTATCATTAAGATGTTTGTGGTTTTACAACAGTCAGTTTGGAAGACAATCTACAACTTGTAAGAAAATAAATAACTCTACCTTGTAGCTGAATATATCATTACAAAATATTTTGGGTTTAGAGATTAAAATGTTTTAACACTGGAGCCATTGCTGACTTCAACTGAATCTCAAGGATCATCAGATTTTAGACAGTGGCTTCTGGACCAAACCCAGAACATACAGCTGACCTAGATTTAATTGCTTCAAAGTAGGATTATTCTTCTATTCTGAATTCATCTTTTATCAGATTGCAATCCTGCCAATTTACTACCTCTGCTTATTTAAACTTTAAAATTGTTACCTTCACTTCATAATTGCATTTATTTCATGCAGGTGTCTAAAGACCTTTCAGTATTTTACAAGATGAACTTTAATCTTATATTAAAAAAGTATTCCAAATGGCAACATTCTTGTAGTTCTTCTCAGAAACTTTTCAATTTTGTCAGCTGCCTTCTTACAGAATGATTAAACATATGGAACCATAATGTGTTTATGGTTGAGCTCTCTAAAATGATAAGAAGAACTTCTCATGACTACAAGTATGATTAACTTGTCTTAATATTCTGGAATAATTCTATCGCACCACAAAGCACATTGATTAATCCTTCCATCCATATTTGCATTTTGGTTCCTCTGTATGAATAATTTTGTATAGCTGTATTATCTTGCATTCAGTTGTATAAATTGTGTGTTAGTAAACTGAGATAGTCTATAATATTGTCCCACCTTATCTCTTGCTATCCAAATATACAGAGTTTTTCAAGTATCCCCATTTTTAGAACAACAACAACATCAACAACAATAACAATCAACAACAACAAAAAAGCCCTGTGATGATCCACGTTAGGATTTCAGTAAACTTAAAACATTTTGGCCCCCTAAGCTAGTCCTGGTAAACATGTCTCAAGCTTGTCAATAAAAGTGATTTGCTTTCATACATACCTAAATTATGGTTGGACCAGACAAATAGTAGCTATCCAGCCTGCTGGTTATGAGGAGAATTAGAGATTGACATTAGAATATTTTGGTGAAATACATTATTTCAACATAGTAGTGTTTTCCATTTGTAAAGAATGTACTTCATTCTTGTACTTCATTAACCTCCAATACTACTGAAACTTAATCATGCAGCTCACACACACCAGGTATCATGTTTTGAATCATGAGCAATATTATTTGACGTTTCTATCCAGGTATATGAGGTTTTATGTTGCTTATATAAACAACATTAATATTTGAAACAGAATTCTGTGGATTCTGGTTTTAAAATGGATGTTCAAACAAGGCTTTTTGAGCTACTGTAACTGCCAGAAGTACGAAGAKATACCATAAAGATCTTCTAAAGATGGGACATAGCTATTTGTTTAGCTTTGTATAACAAGCAGGTAAACCTACCAGTAATGATATGGAAAGACTAAAAAAATTATTTAATTTTAATTTATTTGGATTWTTTATTATTTGGTTCACTAATCAAAATAATAGTGAATTAAAACATTCATAACAATTGGGGAATATTTTATCAAAGTTTGAAGTCAACACTATATGCTTGAGTGCTTTGTTGAACTGGAACCCTTTATCAATTAAGATGAGTTGTTCAAATTCTCTCAAAAGCAAATATTTTAATATTCAGCACTACCCACAGAAAATTTTCAAAAGCTTGAAAATAACAGTCTTATTTAGCAGAATAAAATAATGCAATGGTAAACTGTCTGCCTAAAGCACAAGCAAGCATATATTTTTCCCACAAGGATTTTGAGAAGCTCTGCATATCTAAAGTATAGCCTGCATTTATAATTAATAAAACTGGTCCTATTGGAGACATGGAGAGGTCCTGATGGTAATTTTAACTAATATCACCATAAGAAAATGCATTTTCCTCCATGAAAATAAATTGGATGGTAGACCAATTAATTGTTGAAGTGCATAATGCACAAAGTAGCAGCAGGAGAAGCAGCCTGACTGCTTATATTTTAAGGGGAAAGATAGGAATCAACTGTTTTGAATAGACAAAGAAAGTACTCTACTGATTCTGTAGAGCACCTGCATTGGCAGACTGTCCATGAGCAAATAGGGGGATTCTTTACTTTGTTATTGTGTTTTGGGCTGAGGGTTTTAACAGGTTCCTTTCATGATCATTGCCATTCAGGACTACAGGGATAATAAAATCAAAACAATCAACTTTTTGTAAAGTGAACCTAGAAACTTTGAGCTTCCCTGCTTTTGTGTAACTACTACTAATTTTAAAAGTTCAGGGAACAGAGAAAAATTTGTTACTCATATTTGTCTATGGTTTTGAGACAATGTTTTCAGAGGAAAATGTTACAGAGTAAATGTTTCCTCTGAAGTGAAAAAAAAATGATAATTTTTTTTCCACCAATATGAAATAGAYTCCGGGCAAAAAGTGAAGAGAAAAAGAAAGGTAGCTTATTAAGAAAACACAGTGCCCACAGGACACAGATAAAAAGTAAAAGTTAGATATTTAAAAGTCCAGGAACGCCCCCTTCGGCTCGCCACATGGTGCGGACAAAATGGCGACTCCCGTCCCCGGGAAAAGAAACGAAAAGAAAAACCCACGTGGCTGTTCCCGTAACAGTGGCAGAAAGAAAACCCAAAAACCTGTATTACAGTCCTTTCTTCACTGTGGATGGATCAGAGGGCTCGGTGTGTTTCTGTTGCCGGCTTGGCTTCCGGAATCCCGGACGAGATGGAGCCGCGCGGATTTTCTCCCTGCCGGTCGCGGAATTGCTCCAGGAGCAGAATCACAGGAGCTGTAGAGGGGGTCTGTCCAGGGAAAGCTGCCGAAGCTAACAAACCAGAGCTAGCTAAAACTGCAACAACATAACTCGGCTGCACGAAGAGAGCAAGGACTCCCGCGACACCGAGCTGGGGTGCAAAAGCAAACGAGTTGAGCTCCAAATGCCTTGGCTGTTTGGCAGGGCTGGCTTTTAAACTGCCCATGCCGCCTTCCCAGCAGCTCCTGCTCCTTCTTCCGAGTTGGAGTTAAAGGCACAGACACTTTTTGGGCATTACAAGCCAATGGTATAGGAATACAAAACAGAATTGCCACAAAATCAACCCAAGACATTATATTCTAGTGCATTCTTTGTCGTACACTTGATAGGCATCTGTGACGAGCCATTTTAATCTTGGTTGGCCTCAATACTGCCTGTCAGAGGCATGTGGGGGAAGSGGTGCACAYGTGCAGCCTGCAGGAGGCAAACAGGAGATATGTAAAGCCTTGTCTCTGGGGGGATTTCGCCTGGCAACACCTCCATGGGCACTTGGAGACACTGCTCTCCCCAGAGACATTTCTCCAATCAGATGATGGAAGGGCTCCACCAATGGAAGAAGCTTGGACTGGACCAATGGTCTCCTGGTCAGCAGGCAGACTTTGGGAGGAGCCAGGGCTTATAGAAATCAACTGCGTCATGAGTCTTCGGGGAGTTGAACAGGGCTGCACTTTGGGGAGCTGAATTGGGGGAGCTGGACTTTAGAGAGCTGGATGGTGGAACTTCGCAGAGTTTTGTGGGGGACTTTGCTGAGCTGGAGTTGGGGGTGGATTTTGCCCTCGCTAGCTCTTGCTCGCCCTCCACGTACCTGCCTTCCCTCCTGGGCGCTCGGCAGGATGCCATCTGCCCTCCAAGCCTGCAGTGCAGCGTCTGCCTCGCCTCGCTCCTTTGCTGAGCCAGCTGCCGCTGTYCTCCCTGAGCCACCTGCCTGCCTCTGACCTCGCCCACTGCAGTGATCCTCATGTCAACTGCACCCAGGGTCCCGGACCTGCCCGAGTGTCCACTCACCSTGTGTCCAGCAGTCTATCACCACGGGAACCGCTTCTCTCCCCAAGATGCTCTCCCTCCGGCAGCAGTGCTCACCCCCGTCACATGGACGCCAAAGGCACCCCTCGGTTCTACTGGCTGCAATGCGTGCTCTCCCCCTCTGTCTCCTTTCTCTCTCTACCCATTCCTTTTCCATTTTCCTTTCTCTTTTGCTGTCTTTTCCAGCCCCCTTTAGTGGGCAAGTACTTCTTCTCCGTTTTCTGGTTACCAATAAATGGTTCTGAGATACAAAGTTTGTCTCGTTTGACTTCATTTCGTTCTTGACCATCCATTTTAAAAGAACTCCTCACAGTTCCCTACGGTTGGAACGCAACAGCATCAACGAAGAAATCTGAACTGGATCTGAAGTGTGTGCTAGGCATTATTATATAGTGATACCTGCTGGGAACAACCTTGGAGAAGAAGTAAAAAATAAGGATATTGTGATAATGGACAATGTAAACTAAGAACTGCAGTGAAAGGTACATGTGGGATATTTTTGAAATATTTTGAGTTTATTATACTTCCCTCAAATTTGAGGTTTTTTTACTTTGCTTCATGTGCTTTATGATGCTGAACCTTTGCCTTTCTCCATATCCTCTTTCATCTCTGGCACTTAAGTTTTCTATGGCTTTTTAATAGTGTTAGTAATAGTCTGGCATGAGATAATCGTGTGGGCTGTGCAGCCACTGGAACTGCACAAGCAGTGGGACTGCCATCTAACACAAATTAGTGGCTAGAGGAAAAAAAAGAGATGGCAGATTATACTGAGGCAGTCAAGGAGAGGGAGAAAGGCCCAGCTGGATGCCGTTTAAGAATGTAGTGATCTGTTCTGAACCGGTCCCCCAGATTTCTCTTTCCACCGGCCCTCCCAGACATGATGCAAATGTTCAAAGTCTTTTAGGTCCACAGAGCACCCCTACTTTACAATCTCATACATACTTTCCCCCTCAGTCCTTCTCCAGGTGCAGCCGTTCCTGACAAATCCTTCATTTCACTTTGAGCATAAACCATACAGATTCCCACAAGAACTTCTTAAACAATATTTCTCAATATGAACTCATAAAGCCTCATCCTTTGCTAAGGAAAGCAGCTCCTGGTTTGCATAAAATGTTTGGTTTCTCAGACAATAAATGTAATCACATCACTTTCCTATTGCTACCTGCAATTGTAACCTTATTCTCTGTCCCTCCCTGTTCTCATGAAAAACTTTCTGGTTTCCCTCTTAAAGATGTTCTTTCTCTTGTTCCTTGCCGTAATCCTTTCCACTCTCCTTCCCAGTCAAAGTTTCAAACACTTTGGGTTTCGCTATTAGTCTACCTTATAGCACTAGATCATCCTTCTTTTCTGAAAAAAAGGAAATAAAACAGAACTGGATATAATTTTTCTGTGTCAATCAGCACTGTACTTTCAAAAAAGAGACTGAAATACAGCAACGGGTTTCTCAACACACCCCCCCCCCCTTTCTAATTTCCTAAGAGAAAGAATACCACCAGCCCTACAAAGCAGAAGCGTCCCTCTTTCCCCAATCCTTTCAGAGACCCGAGGTTCAATGAGTTCACCCGACCTCTCTGACGGTCGCTACCCCGTGTAGGCATGGACTCKGCCGCCCTCTTCCCGCGGGAGGGAAGGCGCTCAGGCAGGGGCCGTTCTGAGCACAGCCATCACCCGCCAGCCCCAGCGGACCCCTCTCCGCTCCCCCCGGGGCATCTCCCGGGCCCAGGCAGCCCCTCCAGGGCGCCCCCTCTCCGCAGCCGCCGCGCTCGGTCCCGCCCCGCCGCCCTCCGCACTCTCCGGGGGGCGGCCGTAGCCGGCCCCCGCCCAGCTCCGCCCGCCCCGCCGCCGCCGGACAGCGGCTCACCCAGTGCCCGGGATGCGTCCGGCGGCGGAGTGCCGGCTGCTGGCAAGAGCGGGGGGCAGGCGGACAGGCAGGGAGGCTCCCGCCGCCGCCGCGGCTCGGGGCCGCCGCCGCGGCTGGGATTAGCTCGCACCGGGCTGCCATGCGGAGCGGCGGGGCGAGCGCGGCGGGGCCCAGCGGGAGGGCGCGGGGGGCCGCCAGGCGCTGAGGCGGGCGGCGGGCGCGGAGCCGCCGGAGCTCTCCAGGGTTCTGGGGTGCTGCCCGCCCGCCCGCGGGGAGCCGACCGCACGAGCGCGCCGAGCCGCGCCGCGGAGCCTCTGCGATGCCTCCGACACCGCCGCTCCCGGGCTCCGCCGCGTCTGCGAGCAACATGGCCCGGATTCGGTACCTCCGCGCGGCTGTCTCGGGGTTTTATCTTTGGGAAGCTGCGGTACTGCTCAGGTGAGTTGCTTTCTTTGGGGAAGTAGAGGTGCCCTCCTTCCCGGGTTTCGGGCAGCTGAAATGCCCGGGACGGGTGCGGATAGCCGCCGCGATCACCGCCTTTCCTCACCACGAACTCCCGGGTACCTTCRGCAGCCAGGCTGTGGCCACAGAAACTAAATGCGTGAGGTCCACGCTGCCTGAACGGCTTCGTAACATTTTGTGCTGTCCCGAATTGCAGGAGGTTGTGCATTTCCTTCACTTGCTTGCAGATAGAGTTTATCTATATGATCTGTGAATTCTGTTTTTTGTTTTTTTTTTTAACAGGAATTGTAATATCAATGCTATTGGAAATTCTTAAGGTGCAAAGTGTCTATATGTAAAAGTTACAGAAGATGATCTGAGTTGGAATACATAGACTTTTTTATTAATGTCAGTTCTTTTCAGCAAAAGGAAAATCACAGATTGTGTTGGGTCAGAAGTCTTATACAGAAGCAAAAAAAAACCTAGCCAAGTGAAGAGAGGATATGGTCTACAGAAGTTCCCTTAAGAGAGAAATAATTTGCTGTACTACCAACAGTGTAGGATTTGTATTATGAAAGATGGCAACATATCCATAAATTATGACCTGAGTAGAAGACTGAGGTTCATACAGCTTTTTCTCAATTCTGCCCAGCACACTCTTTCTAGGTAATGTTACTATATYAATGCAATCACTGTTTTAATACCTAGCTCTGGAAGTGTGGTGATAGCAAGCTAAAATGAACTTGAGTCCTCCGTGAGGAAATACTTTGAAAGAAAAATCACACATATAAAGAAACAGACTTCAGTGTCATCATGTATTCACTGCTAGTGCAGTTAGCCATGCTTGTTATCAATAAACATTCTAGCCCTGTATCACAGTAAACAAAGTATGGCACATAACACGATAGATTATTTTAAGAATCACGTTGTTACTTAACAAAGACAAAAAAGGAAACTTAAATTTGACAAGAGAGATCGGGGATTAAACATGTAAATTATTTATAAACACAAAGTTAAATCAGCAGCGTGTATGCCCCACAATGATGGCACACTTCACAAGTGCTCACAGGTTTATAGCAAATCTTTCCTATTTGAAGTTAATTTAATTATATGCTTTGTATCAACATATGTAACATAAATAGTATGTAATACAATTTTACTTGAAATTGTGCGAAAAGAAAGACATCTTAAGAAACTTGGTCACATGGTATGAGATTGACGTTGGGAGGAAAGAGTCAATGAATGTATATTACACTTTAAATTTTGCATTGAGTATTTAATGGTCAGAGTAGGTGACCAAACCCTTGTGTAGTGTAGGCAACACAAGCAGTACTACACTATTATTATTCTGTTTCAATGTAATTATAGAACTTACTTTTCCTCTGCATATTATTCCATGCAATGCCATCCTACTGTTGAATTTTTCATCCTTTATTTTAACGATATACAGGTACTTTGTATGACATTAATACATACTAATATTAAATTGTCTCCAGTGTATACAGATATTTTATTTAGCATAAATTCAAACAGCGCTCTTCAACATCCAGATAACTGTGGTATTCCTTCTGCTCATAAATTGTCATTTTATGATAATGAACGTGGCTCCTTTCAACAAGGACTATGGCTTGAGAAGGAGTTCAGAAAACTTTTCAGAATCTATGCATATCTTCCATACCAGTCTCAAGATAGAGGCTGCTGGTGACTTTAGGTCTAACAGTAATACATTTATTGAGCTAGTTCAAAACACATAGGCATCTTCTCCATGCTTTAAAACGAAAAAAAAAAAAAAAGTGAAAAAACATTTTAAAATATTAAAACCTGTACAATTCTCAACATTTTGGAGCTGTTAATTCTATTTCTTTTCCATCTTAAGCCTTGTGAAATGGTTTCTCTTGGAGCAAAGGGAACAGGGAATAGGAGAATGCTGCTTCCACTCTGTTAGGCACAGACCCCAGCCTTAACACCTGTATAACACTCGGTGAGATGAATCTGCTTTGAATTTCCAGGAACAGTCAAACCTTAAGTCATTTACTTGCCCACACATTTTGGAAGAAATAATGTTATCTTCTCTTACATTGTGCAGCTTTGAAACATTTCTGCTCTTCATTAAGAAACTGAAGGCTGTGTGAGAAAACTGAAGGAAACTAAAAAGAAAACCCTTCATTACGTGTCCAGTAGTCCTGAGGCTATCTATAATTAATACTTAAATTATAAGAAGGTAGAAAAAGGATGTTTTTTCTGTATAAATTTAGACTTTCTACTTTAATGAGCAGTCTCARGATGCATGCTTCATGAGAAGAAACTTCACCTGAATTTTTTCTTTTTTATTCATTTTTCCTTCCACATCAAAAGGCCYTTCAAATTGCAAGGACTGAAACAAGAGGTATATTGGTCATTGTAGGATCTAATTATTAATTTTATCTCTGAAAGACAGTAGAAAAAGAAAAAAATAGAAGAGCAACGAAGATGGAAAAAGGTCGAGAGAGTAAGTTTGTGAGGAGCAGCTGAGGGAGCTGGGGTTATTTAGCCTGGAGAAAAGGAGGTTCAGGGGAGACCTTAAGGCTCCCTTAAACAGCCTGAAAGGAGGGTGTAGCCAGAATGAGGACGTTCTGGTCTGTTCTCCCAAGCAGCAAGCAACAGGACAAGTGAAAATAGCCCCAGTAGAGCCAGGGAAGATTCAGGYTGGACATCAGGAAGAATTTCTTAATGGAAAGGGTGGTCAAGCATTGTAATGGGCTGCCCAGGGGGGTGATGGAGTCACCATCCCTGGAGATGTTCAAGAAATGGCTGGACATATCATTTAGGGCTGCCGTCAAGTTGAGAAGGTGGGGCAGTGCCAAAGGTTGGACTTGATGATCTTCAGGTCTTTTCCAGCCTTAATGATTTTCTGATTATCGGTCGTCTTTCATAATTCTACCCATGTTTGTACTACTATGTCATAGATTAACACACATATTGATAATCTATTAATAGATTTTAAACAGGAAAAGCAATAGTTAAAGCATATAACATTCTGGTTTATGCAATATATCTGGGAATGGAGAGAAAAGCTATAATGAGACTCAAAATAGAAAAAAATATTATTTATTAAGGACTATCAGTCCAAACCCAAGTGTGATACTAAGAGATGTAAAAAACAGGGCAAAATCTAGGGAAAAGAATTTAATATAGCCTAAAAATAACTGTATTTTTACTACCAAAGAAGGAAAATAACTTCTGAGATATGGTTTGAAGTTATAATAATATCTAAGACTGAGCATCCTTCTGAGGTTTCATTAAAGTAAAAGAGTTAACAAAAAATCCTCTAGATTTGCCTGAATTCTAAGAGGTCATGATGAAGGCAAGATTGCATTTGTAGTTTTATAACAGGTCAGGAACCTTCGTTGACACCAGCACTGATCTATTAGAACCACACTGTCAGCAACTTGCTTTTTCCTTAAGGGTTGTAGTGTATCTATTTTACTTGCAGACCTGTGTTTGGGGAAAGAAAAGGGTGAAAAGGTAGGTGGCACTGTGGAAATGCAAAATAGATTCTCCCTATGTGGTATTTCTTTATTTATCTGTATTACCATAGACCAAGAATGAGGTTACAATTAGATTATTGCCTCTTTCCTTGTTCTTCTCACTAGTCCATTGGACTTATATTGAAGGAAAACAGCATCACAGACACAGATAATTGCTCTTAGAAACCAGATTCTTGTGGAAAAAACCTCCATAAAAACTTACTTTGGGGCATATCTGAGTTCACAGATAACTGATTTTGAAATTGTTTCTGCATTTCATTGCAAATTGATTTCAGGTGAATAGCTGTAAGAAGCAGAAGTCATTATCCTTTAGGCCAGTATTAGTTCCTTCAAATAATGAAAGAGAAAAAATACAACAGTTAAAAACTATTAAATCTGACATCCCATCACAAACATCTTTGAAAATAAAGATTTTCAGGTATTCTAATGAGGCTTTAGTAGCTTATTAGTATGTTAAGAATTAGACCTACAATATTACTCAAGAGATAAAAGTATCTGTTAAAATCAAGATGTGAAAAAAGGTGTGTAAAGGAAAATCTGTTAATTCAAAATGAGAGCACTGAGGCACAGAGCCTTTCCTAAGCAGCCCAGACTCAATTTTAAAGATAGTTTCTGTGTAATAAATCAGTGGACAGGCTCCAGGTCTAATGAAAAACACTTGGCACGTCTCACGGAGTAGCAAAGGAAGGGTAGGCTAGTTGGGAGTTCAGACAAACAGCAAGGCAGGAAGAAACAGGATTCTGCCATAAAAGTTTGCAGTCCCATAACACTTGGGCAGAAGAGCAGTTCAAACATTTCAGACTGATGGGCAAATTTGGTAATGAAGAGGTGTGTCCAAGGTCACAGCCAAAGGGTCAGGTCAGCAGATCAGCCTCATAATATTATGAAGGTACAAGACTGGGTGAAAGCATGCTGGCGCACTAGCTCGTTCAGAGATGGAGAGAATCTCTCCAGCACCTCTGAGGGTGAAAAAAAAAAGGAAAAACAAACACGAAGAAAAGAAACAAAATCAGGCCCTGAGAGAAGAGAGGTGAACCCCTGCTGAGGGCTCTACAAAGCAGACACAAACAGCTCTGTTTCAAAGCTGTGATACTGGAGCTCACACTGAGTCCAGGCAGTCAAACTCCTGCAATGAAGGGTCCTTATAAAAGGCTGGGAGGAGAGCATCAGGGTTCCCTTGCATGTACCCTTAGGGAAGCATTGTACTGTACAAAACTCAGACAAAAGTAATGTGGGTGTTTTATGACCAAGAATATTTAATTCACTTCCCACAGTATTTCAACTGTGCCATGGAGGACACTGAAATCCCTTTGCACCAAATAAGAGTTTATTCATGTGTACAAATGTGATTCGGACTTTAGATATCCACTCTTCATTTCTATAAAAACTTGGTTATTTTCCTAAGTGATTACCATCTTTATGTTTTCAGGAAAGGATTATGTATATAGTGTTGTGTCTATAGTACTTATGAACTGTAAGAAAATTAAATAACAGACACATTTTAATTAAAACCATTAATATTTCAATTCTTACAGTGCTAGTGACATTTTCTTACTTTTCAACCTCTCCTAATTCATTCCCAGGCAATTGATGATAATAACAACTGAAAGCAAGTAATATTGTGAAATAAGTGCTGTGCTTCTGTATGATGAAAAATGTAATAGCTCGTCTATCAGATTTGTCTGATGTCCAGGCATCCTAGGAATCATGAAAATCAGAGAAAATGAAAATTTTTGCAAGATTAGCACTCCTTATTTTAACTGATTCAGAATACAGGCTTCAAATGACCTAACTGAATCTTATGTAATAATACCTATAGGAAATTATTCCTGCAAATCAGCTTTTCTCAAGTAATGATGATGAAGAGCCCTTGTGTGTGGTATTGCTTCTTGTCCCGTTTACTGCTTTTGCTACTGATCTTCATGATATTTAGTGAAAAAGTCAGTAAAGGGAGATAAGAAATAGAAGATATAATTTTCACTGGTACATAGGCATTATGAATTGGTCAAGTAAAAGGCATCTTCTTGAGGATAACTACAAGCAAAAAGGGAACATCTCGGAGAGCAGGTAAATACACAGTAAAAAGCTATGTTTAACAAGAATGCAAAACAGAAGAATGAGAAGAGCATCAGGAAGCAGCATAGCTTGCACATTAAAGTCAAGAGAAAAGGGCGAGAATCTTTAAGACTGTTATTTTTTTCTATCACAATCCATTATTTTTTATGGCTTCTAAAGCAATATTATAGTTTCTGGATGATATCTGTGTGTCAATGGAAGTGTTAAATAATAAGAATAAAAAGAAAGAATGAGAAAAAAAAGTTTTTTTTAAAGTATGCTTTTTATATAATAAAAAAGAATGCATTTCATTTTTTTTTCCAACCAGATGTCTAATTAATTTCTCCAACACACGTTATTGAATTAAACAGAAAACAGGGTAATAACACTTGATCTGCACTCAATTGGACTTTCTGCATAATGAASAGCATCACAGAATMAATTAGGTTGGAAAAGACCTCTAAGATCATCAAGTCCAACCTAAAACTGAACTCCTCCATGTCAAGTAGACCATGGCACCAAGTTCAGTGTCCAGTCTTTAATAAACATCTGCAGGGACAGTGACTCCACACTCCAACATTCTTTATATGATTTTTCTATGTCACATACCACTCTTACTTCTCTGGGCTTACCACTGATCTACAAAATGAGTGGGGACAGCAGGGAGAGTCAGAGCTATTTCTAGGTAGGAACTTCCCTCAGAAAGATCAATCCTCTTCAATATTGCTATTACTGCTGTTTCTTTCTGGCGACACAGAACATTAGCAAGACACAGTTTCCAAGGGAAACAGTTTGAGACCAGAGAAAACGTAGAAAATTTCAAGAACTTTCTTGTCCAACATAGTCATGGTCACTGATGGGGCTGTTGAAATAGTGGAGCTCCCCAGGTGACAGGGCTACTGACTAATGCAAATCAATGTTTATAGGAAAAAACAAGGCAGCAGATTATCCTGAGACTCTATTATTGAAACAATAGAGTAGAAAACAGGGTAACTAAGTTTTCTCACACTATTACTTGTATGAGTGAATTGCTATTAACCTGCATGGGACTCTTACAGGTAAAATTAATTTAGAAAGAGTATCATAAATAAAATCAGAACAGCTATGAAATCTGAAAAAGCAAACAAATTTATTTTCCTCTTCATAATTAAAATTCAACCTGTAGTTATAACTATATAACCTAATATGTCTTAATATTTTGCTTTGTTGTATCCCCTCTTTGATATAAGATAGATATATAAAGACATTTAATCTAAAAAAAAATTGGATTATACTACCCATTACACCATTAATCAAGGCTTCATGTACTACGCACAGTTTACATTAAGAGTTTATTTCCAGTTCCTTGTAAAAAACATTCTGACTACATTCTCCTTTCTGAATTTTGAAAGGTAAAATATGAATTTACTGTGATCCTGAACAGCATTTCTGAGGATCCACAAGCACCAAAATATGCAATTTCAAGGATGACCTTCTATGAAATTGGCTCTTTACAATTTTGTATGATTTTTACCAATAACTTAATTTTAATTTCACAAGTAAGCACTCAGCAGAAATACCTAGGTAATGCAGTTATACCAGCATTGTTCTCAAAGATTGATTTTCCTTTTCCTTTTTTTTTTTTTTTAACTATTATGACTTTACATCTTAGTGGGGGATTTCAGAGAGTAGGGACTATTTTCTGAAAAGTTGGTTTGCAATATTCTGGGGTACAGTGGGACTCAATTACTAGAAAGAACCTGAGTTTTTGCGCTAAGTCTTTTAATTTCATACAGTGTTCAAAACTGCACTGTCCTTTAATCAATTCAGTAATGAACAGGCATATGTAGGCTGAGACATCTCCGTCTGCAGAGATCAGCTAAATTTCCAGGTTTGTGAGAAGTATATTGGCTGACTGAGTATCCTACTAGATAAAATAAATGTCACAAAGTGGTAAATTGCTGGCAAAAACAAACACCTTGAAATCAATCATGACTAAAGTGCTGACTTCACACAGCTAAGTTGTAGCTAACTCCTGTGTTCGAGGGTGTTAATTGTTAATTCTGTCCCTACGTACCTATATAGCACTTCTGTGATGGGATGTGCATCTGTGGGATGTTTCCTCTGATGCTGTTGGGTCAGATCCATTACCTCTGTCTCAGCAGGATTAGAATTAAATTCAAAGTGGACAGATATGAGCATCAAATCTGGAATATGTCCCCCAAAAGACTTTTTTTTTTTTTAAAAAAAAAATGCATAATGTTTTTCTTTCATTGCTTTATTCTGCAATAAAGAATTATTTCTAGAAAGWTTATCTTTTTTCTTCTTTTCTAAAGGAACAAATTTATCAGAGTTTGCTTAATTTGGAAGAGTTAAAGTAGAATAAGATATCTTGTAGTTTCCCTCAGTTCTTGTGCCCTAAAGATTGATAGCCAATTGTTTTGAACATAATATTGCAAGCTTACACCACACAAAATGAATATGGAATGTCTCCACTTGAGACAGTAAGCTATGATGACAAAAAGTACAATACAGTGGAGAACTGGAATTAAAAATTCTAATTGCAAGTTTCTCCATATATGTGTTAAAATTTTCCCAATTTTATCTGCAAAACTGATCTCAAAATTTTAACGCTCTGCAAATGAGCTCGCAGAATATCTCTATCTCTTTACATATTTCTGCTGTTTCTCCACACATATCCTTGGATCTAAGAGTGCTCAAATGCTCATCTGTAATCAAAACGTGGGCACAAAACACTTGCTCCARTTCCCTAAATAATGGTTAACAGAATGCTCTTTTTCATTCTTTTCAACTGGAATGACTCCTTCAGGAGAAAATGTGTCTTCCCCATAATAAAGCTTGTAACACAGAAGAGGGCAATGTCCTCCATGCCTTCATGATGACCTAGTGAAGTGAGAGGGTGCTCTGCCTGCACCCCATGAAGTCACTCACTCAGCTGGTGGATGATTTGTGAGGGCAGTGGGGGATCAGCTCAGGTTATGACCATTGCTTCCCTGAGCTTATTTACAGTTCTTTACACAAAGCTCAGATGACTGGGGTGATAATTAAGGGGATACTGGCATAATGAACATTAGAACAGCAAAGACTAAATCACTTTCTACGTGTGAAAGAGAACGCGTGTAGTGGACCAGGATAATTTTGGTGGAAGCACGAAAGGCTAGCAGCACTGTTTTTTTAACCTTCACGTTATTTTCTCTGACTTATTCCGTAAGGAATATGCTTCAGTGCATGCATTAGGAATACTGGGTTCTGTCATTATGTAGCATGAATTCTGTCACTCTCATCATCACCCTGAAGCTCAACTGTGTTGTTAAAGAAAATCTTATTYTGAATTATTACAGTGTTGATCCTGGATAGAATTAATAAAAAAAGGAAAGGAAAAAATTAATCCACATATCTCATGTAAATTAACACATCTGGTTGAACATTACCATTTCTGTCTGACAAAAAATTCCAAAGCTCTGAGAATATTCTCTCACTTTATCAATACATAAAAAGAAGTTTCAGTTGCACAAAGTAGAAAATACCTCTGATAATTCTGTGGGGAAGATATTCAGAATCTTTGAAAAATAGAACCTGAAACTCCAGATTCAGTTCTCATTGATATTGGAGAACTGGTTGTGACTGACAAAATAGAAAGGACACTGAACAATATTCCACCCAAGCTTGCCACCATTTCATAAAACAACATTGAAAMATAATGTTTCTGTAAAGCTCCATTTCATGAAAATAGTATTTTTTCAAATAGAAATATTTTGTCTTAATTGAAAATTCTAAATTAATARTAGTAACACAGATCTACAGTATAATTGGCTGGCTAATCAAAACAAACAATTTCAAGGGAAGTGTTTTGGGGGAAAAAAAAACCCCATTATATAGTGAATTTTCAGTCTATATTCATCTTTTCCCCAAAAGAACTTATATCTTATCAAACTTATTTTATAGAAAAAGTCAAATCTTCTAAACAGCCATCTGACATGATCACTAAAGATACAAAATTGACACAAGAAGAGCTCAAAAAGCAAACAGAATAGTGTTTAATTGAATTGTGGTTCAGTCTTTGCAAACCTGGGTTTTTAATTCAAAATCAATTTTTATCTAGTTTTGATAAACCTTAATAATTTTATTATATTGTAAGATTTTCTGACATTTTTATGCATGGTAAAAATTGAGAAGAAACATAGMAAATAACCTGTTTTCAGTTTTGGTTATGGTTTACAACTCATAAAAGTGGCTTTTTGAAGCAAAACAAGACAAGGAACAGAATATATATGACATTCTAATTGGTCATTAATTATGATTATAAGAAAGATATCTTTTCTACTGATGTACACTTTAGTGGACACTGTTTCTGTTTATACTGTTGATAGTACAGAAACCTTGTAAATGCAAAGCTGATTGCCACAAGAGTAAAAAATCCATTAAAACTAGAAAACTCATTGATATGCATCTCTAAAATTTAAAGGATATTTTGAGATGTATTCAAAACACAGAATAAACAAAGCAGCTATAATCTGTAGAATTCTGTTTGCACAATTCACAGGTTCTTCCTAGATCTAGGAAGAATTGCCTTGAGAAACAGCAGTTTACAGTAAAAAGTCTYATTTGCATTAATTTGCCCTTCAGTCTTGCATTGCCTCATTGTCATCAGCTGCATTGCCATTCATTGCAGTGGTGAAAGACACCAGCCAGTTCCTACAAATTCTATTTTCAAAAATATTCCATCCATTTTAGCCAASCACTGTCTATTGAAAAGAAACTAAACCAAGCCAAAAGTTAATTGATTTGGAGAAGATCTATTTTTAATTGAAAATTGAAGTAGTCAAAATCTAAACTTATTCCTTGGTCCTTGGGAGAGTGAGAGATTTGTCAGTATTTGAATATTTGAAATATTCTCTGCTCTTCTTTGAGTCAGCTTTTCCTCCCCCAAAAGTAGGCTGAATAAATTAAAAAATTACAATAAACTAAGACCTGAGTTTAGAAAATTTATACAAATATCTATGCAGCAGGTTAAAATGACTTTTAAGTAGGTGCTTCTGGGAAAACAATGAAAAATATTCAGAATAGAGTCATAATGAATAAAAAATATTAATTCGCATACTGCATAGCTGAAACTGTCAACAGTAAACTTGTCTTATACAACGAAAAAAAATTATAGAAGTGACCTGTAGTTTCTGGAATGCATATCTTAATTAAGATAGAAAGTCTTGTCCATAGGATTATGAAGAATGTTGACAAATTATTTTTTTCTTTATTATAAGAGATTTTTTTCCTAAGAGAGGGGTAAAACATTGTACTTAAGTATATGTGCCAAGTCACAAGCAGAAAAAACAAAAAAACCCAACCCATATTTAACCTTATAAAGACAATAATATACTAGTATGATGATTATGTCTGTGTGACTCAATCAGAAGACTTAAAATCGCATAGTTCTCTGACTTTTGTCTCTCTGTTAAGAAAAGCTGAAACATTCCGCAGCAATCCAAAGTTTTCTGAAACTGTAGACCACAATTTACATAATTTATATAAACATGTTAAACATGTGTTTACTTTAACAAGCTATTTTACTTCCATGACAAACATGACTAGAGGAAGAGTGTAGCACTGGAGGAATTCTCAGGTGTATTAATAAAAATGAAAGAAAAAAAAAAATATGGCACCATAAAGGCATCAGGAACATAATAAAAAAATGCTTACAATCCTTACCTAAGCTGCAGGAGCAATGAAATTTAATGTTGATTCTGTAGTTGAAAGAAAAAAACTGGGTTTCTTTTAAATCTGAAAAAAAGTATTTTTCTAATATTTTTGGTTGCATTGAAATGTAATCCCCTACATATTTCAGGTAGCTTTCATTTATAACACTAAAATAATAAAGAATGGATAATTAGTGAAATTAAAATGTAAAATTTTTGTTTGTTGCACATAAAAATTGCTACTTAGGCTGAAAATGTGCCCCAATGCAACTCTGCTTATTTCTTAGCCTTATATAAAAAATTAATCTAACCATTTGCATTTAGTCAAACTAAGAGGATAAGAGGGCAGCTAGAAAAATCAAAACCTGTAAAAAATTAGTAGAAAATCTAACTTGTTACAGAAAATGTTTAAAATTTTCTTAAGGATTTTACTTAGAAAAGACCTATCTAAAATCTTGGTGATACAATTCTTCTGCTCCACTTAGCTGATATGACAGTTTTTTCTCTGGCCAACACGAGTTAATAATTCTGCGTTTTCTCTGTTCAGATAAAATTATTATCTAAAACATTACAGGATATGAAAATCTGCATTTTCATTTCACTAGGAACTGTCAACTTCATGACCTACAACAAGTAAAAGAGATTGCATCTTTAATTAGCAAGAAACATATTATTGTCAGTTTTAGCAGAAATAAAATAAAAATAATTTGAAATCTCAGCCTTTGTTAACACATCGCAAACTTAATTCTTTCTCCTTCATTTACTGTCCTTGGCTTTAGTACATGCCACCCTCTTCCACTATTCTTTCACAATTGGGAACTTTTTTTTTGGGTCCTTCAGAATGAAATTAATTTATTCACCAATAAATCATTGTTCAAATAGAGTTATTTTCATGCTGGAATAAAAAGGAATTGGAGGGAAATTATCTCTTTGTATTAACCTTGAAAGGTAGAACATAACATTATCTGGTTCAGGCATTTAAACTAGGAGTTCAGTTACCCTGAGTTCACAATTCAAATAATGTAAAGAGCTTGTCTTTCAAGGATAATTCAGAGAAGGAGATGAATTTTGTGTTTTGTTTTGTTTCTCAGAAGAAACTATCTCTGTGTGAGCTAGAATGGAACAGCAGTGACTGTTGATTCTGTATGTCACTTTCAGTACTGGGTTCATGCAGCTGTGTACTCCTGACGTAGCTCCTGGCGTTCCGGAATGGCTCTGGATTTTCATGAATAAATATTGCTGATGCATGGCTTCCAATAAGAAAAGTCTATTTGTCTTTTATTTTCTATAAAGCATCTTAATTTTCAGTAGAGTTAAGAGATTGCTTTAAAATTGTATTAAGAATTTAAAAAATACTTGCTTAAAAAAAATTATCTCATCTTTTGAACTCCCATTCCACAATATTTACTAGTCTTCAAAGTTTCCAAATTTAAAATTCTTTATTGCAGTAAAACACAGACTTGCATTTTTCTTCTGGCACAGCTATCTCAGTTAGCCAGTTTAAACACACCACACCTCAAAAGAATATCTGTGTCATTCTACTCAACTAAACAAATGCACTTCAAAGGTAAATTGTGCAAAAATTTGGAAAACCCCTCACGTTATCCGCAAAAACCAAACACATTAGTACTGTTTGTGCTTTACATTGATGAATTATATTTTTTTGGGTGTAAAATTGAAGGTAGTTTTTGTCTTTCTAAAAGGAGAAGGATTTATTTTTGTGAAATAAAGGAAAACACCTTAATTTGGATGGGCTTGAGGCCTTCAGTATTCATCTTTGTCATATTTCTTGCTTTTTATTTTAAACTGTCACATGCTGGAATATTCTAGTGTCATCAAGGTATATTTGTCAGGTTTATGTACTTGCCCCGAATAATGCATGCATGTTCTGGTTACTATAAACTCTGATTTTATTAGTCCTACTTAATTAGTAGATCAGATAATTGGAGACACTCCCATTACAAAAAAAAAGCCATGCTATGCTTCTGACCTGATTAAATTAAAAGTTTTCTTTCCCTATTAATTCTACCAAATATATATCTTAAAAGTGGTTTGAAGACTTTCTTCATATCACAAAATCGTATTGCTAAAATTTTCTAAATGGAAGACTCTGTCAGATGATCCAACACCACCAATTAGAGAATAATTTCCTTCCTAGCAGACTTCTTTAATTATATGGTTAAACTGAATAATTTTTATTTTAAAAATGGATTAATTCTATCACCATTACTTATAGCTGTGGAATCAAGGAGACTAGTCATGAGATTAATTCACCTAATCACTACTGGTGAACCAGAGAATAAGTACCACAAGACTGACTGAAATACTGTTGTGTAGTAATGTTTGAGATATGCAATTAAATGCATACAGGCTGCATGTGCTTGCTTTCCTTCTAAGGGTGTAAATGATTTCTTTGAGCATCTCTGGGACACATTTTAATATAAAGTGCATTAAAAACATTCAAACATCAGCTGGAGAGAATGGACTGCAAACACATCATCCAATTGCTTCAGGGGTTTGGCCACACTTGCTGTCTGAGAGAATAAGTTAAATAATCAAATGAAAGACCTACTGGACCATCACAATGCATGTAGTAACACTGTAGTGTGCATTGTAAGATGAAATGCAAACCTTCTACTTCTCTCTCGATGACTAAAATGGATTGTGTTTGAGACAAAAGAAGCAATTTATGATCAGATGAGAAAAATCACCAGGACAAATCCGACAGTAATGTAGCATTTGTGTACGATTTTCAAGAAAAAGTACATAAGAAGTTTACCGTGGAAGGCAGAAAATGAACTTACCATATAATTCAAAGTTAATTTGCAGCAATTGTATTCAAAAGTAAGTCTGTGAGACTCTGCAGACTACTCTCAGACTAATTTGGATAAATTAGAGGGCTGTCCTAAACTGGACTTGGAAACATCTCTCTAGGAAGTTTCCAGTAGAAGGTATAATTACAGCACGCTGTATTCTTTCTTTATCTCTCTCTTCTATCTGTAGAAGTAACAAATTGAGAAGACTCAGCAAATGTAAGATTTAATTTCTTCCTTYGCTTTTGTCTGCACTTATTAAACTCTTCTGGAGTGATACAATCTTTCTTATAAAAATGATGATAGTAGTCCATTACTTCTTTTCTTCAACGTTTTCAAACAAAAATATATATTTTTATATATTTTATTTTTAATATGTTTTATGGCTGAAACCACACACTGAAAGCAATTATTTAATAGCACATCTTGAGGAGGAATTTTTTAAATGAGGGAAATCAGTGAAAAACAGCAGTTTCTGCAGTACAAAAAATGGTAAGTCTCAAAGGTAGTAGGACTGAAATTACCTTTGAAAAGAAACCTTTTAAAATAAAGGTTATTAAAGCACTTTCATAGGTAAAGTTTCTTTCCTTTGGGTTTTGGTAAGAATATGTAGAAGTTTGAGATAGATAGAGACAACTTACAGGTAGAACATATTAGTTATTAAAAAAAAAAAAGACATGGGAAAGCCATCTGATTTTTGCTGACTTAAATGTGTTAGAGAAGGAAACATTTGTGGAGATTGTAAATTCCCTTTGTAGAGTTTTCCTCAAAAATTTTCTTTTGGAGGAAGGGAAGAGAAAGATGTTCTCTCACAATTATGCCTATTTTAAATAGACATTTCAGGAGCAAAGATTCAGGCTTTATCTTGGTAACTAAATTGCCAACTGCTAGATGAGATCTCCCATTTAAATTCCATAGATATTGATGCTCTGGCTGTACAGCTGTGTTAACTATTTTTTTTTCAGATTTCTGAAGTAGTAATTATTTAAAAAATATAAAAGAATCAATAATAATGCAAACATAATCTCAGCAGAGTATTAAAAAAGAACTGCGTTGCATCACTGCAATCACAGCCATACATGTCACAGCATCCTAAGGCCTAACTCCCTCTTGAAACGCACAGGGCTTTTCTGTCACAGCTCAAAGTGTTAAACTCTTCCTGAACTGAAGTGTTTCAGTCATCAAAAGTCTTTTAATTATGGTCTAAATTAACCCTGGCTACTTTGCATACATTTGCTTTCATAAGAATGTTATAGTTTAGTTTACAATTCTTTATTCTTTGCAGATGCATGTCATAGAACATTTACCTTACTTTTTCCTAGTAGTGGTCAACCTCTGATTTTTTAAGCTGTTTCTAGTTTATGGGCAGCTCAAGTTTCATTTCCATTCTGGAGCTTAAGTCCCTACTGCTCAAGGAGTTGTTGCTCATACAGCTGCTTAGTCAGTCAAACACCCAGCTGGGAAAGGAATTGAGCAAGATGAGCCAACATTACAGCTGTAACTTGCAAATCTGATTACAGCAACTGCAGTCCTTCAACCCAGCCCCTGTGTGGAAAGACCCTGAGAAGACATCATTGCATGCTTGGAACTATGCCCATTGCTTCCCTTCCTTAAGATCCTCAAATCAATCAAGTGCCTTTTGACAGTCTGAAGATATCTGCATGAGATTTTTAATGTTTAATCTGAATTTAGCCTGCTTTTCTGTATATCAGAGCTTTTTCTTTTTTACCAAGCTAGCTATCTATGAAAAACAATACCTTATGTTTTGCTAAATTGTTTTTTTCCAGAAAGCTGTATTGTCTTGGTCAGTACAATTTGATCTTCTGTTAAGTTATTACTAAACTATGTGTCCAAATTCCCATTTGAGTTTGTCTATCTCTAATTGCTTTTTCTTCTCTCTTTATTTTTTTTTAAGATAAATGTCCATAATTTTCTGCCCCCTTGAGATATTTATATACTTCAATCTGCTATTTGTTTTCGCTCTTCTTTTTTGATATACTAAGCAGATTAAGCTCTTAAAGTCTCTTACTTGAAGCAAATTTCTCTGACTCTCAGGTCATGGCTTAGTGGCTTTGTTCAGTACCTTTCCAAATGTTTTAATGTCCTTTTAAAACTCGGACATGGAATTTGATGCGACATCCCAGAACTGGTCTCATTAATATCATATAAAATAATAAATGACCTTCATGCTTCTACTCACTCTTTCAGTCTTTCCACACCACTGGATAACACAGTAGTGAAGTGAGAACTTTACCACAGCAGTGCTGAGCTGTTCGATGAATTCTGAATCCTTCTTCACTACTTTCTCCAACTCTGCCCACATTCCCACTTCATACATCTCTTAACATCCTTCCTTTGATTGTTTTAAATGCTTCTACTTAAATGGGCTTAATTTAAGAAATAGATTGTTATCTTCACATCATCAGTATTTATCTCTGTCAACTATTTAAGAAATAAATTGTTATCTTCACATCATCAGTATTTATCTCTGTCAACTCTTTTTTGCATTCTTAGTTTTAAATCATCAATTGTTTTGCATTTTCTTTCCAGATTATAGATGGCATTGATGAACACTATTCTTACAAGTAGCTTTTTGTCTAAAATTTAGGATATGGRTGCTGATGTAGAGAAGTTGCATCTTGTCTGTGTTAGTCCACTTTTTACTTTCTAACATTTATATCCCACTTGAAATATCTTCAGTTCGACCTAAAAGTTTCTGATTGAAATATGACTTTTTGTAGGCAATGCGTTGTCACAGTCTTGTGATTTAGACATTTTCCTATCTCAGTGAATGAAATTCGAACTTTGCAGGCTTTAAGGCATTGATGCAAAGTTCATCTGTCCTCAGATTTTGGGTGAAAAAATAATTTAATAGACAGAATAGACCAGACAGGAATAATTCTAATTTTTGTGATTCTAATTTTCTGTTCATGTGTGGTTTAGTTTGACAACTTATTTGAAACAAAAAATTTTCCCCTAACTTTTGATGGTGTAAATTTATCTGGTCACAGATAATTTTTGAATGCAATTTTTGACATTTTTATTTTGTTCTTGATTCTTGTCCACAATCTCAGTTAAAATTTGTTTTTTAATTATTTTTGAAGGCTTAATTTGCCTTTTAAAGACATTTAAGATACATCCAGGAAATTGAAGTAAAATACTGTTTTAAATCTGAAATTGGGAAATGGTGTAAATCCTTGTAACTGTTAAGTAGTATTTGCCAGTTACTCACAGGAACAACTCAGAATCACTACCAGGGAGAGCATTCTTGTTGGTAACTTTTCCTCATAAAATATGACCATATCAGAAGACTGTGTGGTTATAATCTCTCTCCAATAAAAGACTTCAGCAATGGGAAGCTTCTACCTGTGAAAAAAGTGCACAGCTTTCTCAGTAATTTAAAGTCACATCATGACTTTATGCTAATCACAAATCAATTGTACCTTACTTTTGAATGCACTTGCTGCTGTTACAATTCTTGCTAATATTAAATTCTCATAATTCCGCCTGTTAGAAAATGCATGTAGAAATTCTTTAAAGAGCTGTGACAGGTCAGAACGAATTCCCTCTGGAGGCACGCAAAGCCATTTTGGACTTATGCAATAGTTGTGTATCGAGGTTGAAGCTATGTGCAGTATTAACACTAAAAAAAGCTCAATTCTTAGTTCATGAAAGGAATATACTTTTCTCTAACCCCTTAGCCAGAGACCTGCCGTTCAGAGACAGTGTGCAATAAAATTGAAGAGCCCTTATCATGCTGAGTTAACTTTCTGAAGACAGAAAATACCTTCCTGATAGCCACTTCTTCACTCAGGTTTTGATATATTACCAAGTCTTGCTCCTTTTTAACTACATGAGTATTCCACAGGTCATCTCTGATTCATGAAAGTTTCATTTGTTGAACAGTATTCTTGAAAAGCATATTTTCAATTAAAGTTAAATCAAAAGGGTAGAATTCTGAAGAACTCAACCACCTTTTACTGATAACACCTCAAACTTAGTAAAAGGGAAGATATTCCTTGAAGAAAAAATTAGTTACAAATGCCAGCTGACTTGAGATAAAATTTGTTTACACAAAATGTATTCATTATGCTGAATGTATTCTTTTCATWAGCAGGCATTAAATTATTCAAGATATTCTGAGACTTACAATTGATTAACAAAAGCAAATATTAATTATGCTATCCTATRAAAAGGTGAATGTCACTTTGACAAAATCCATAGACACAGAAATTCTTTTTTCCCAGTCAACATTACCTTTATTTCAAAATATTCCACTCCATGGCAAAGCAAGAACTACAGGTACAACAAGGAAGGATTTAGAAAAAGTTCAGTAAAGCAAAAAAAGGGAAAACAAACAATTTCTGCCTTCCCAGAAAGTGGTATTGAACAATGGGCCTTTCTGTGTTTGTGTTCTGGATAATTTATGTATATTAAGAATAAAAATATAGGATTGTACGTCCCATAGTATAGAAATTTTACATACCTAGAGAATAGAAATATAAATTTCTTATAGAAGACTATCAGAAACAAGTCTAAGGGTTTAAGTGTTTATACGAAGTGTATACACACAGTAATTTGATTCTCCTGCCTTCCAAGCCAGAAAAGAGTGACTGGACTCTCATATTTTATTTGCTTTATAAACATTTATAATGTTTTACAGGAATATAAATCACTATGAGTTGCAATAATGTGATGAATCACATCCATTCAGAATGATTGATAATGAAAATTACAGCAATGGGATTATTTCAAACTGAACAATAAAAAGAATATGTTGAATACTTTCTTTCTCAGAAAGAGAAATAGATTTTACAGCTCCAGAAAGAAATAAAGAACCAGGTTAGTTATTGAAGCAGAGTAAAGAAACATTTTTACTGAAAGAGATACCAAAATATTAAAAACAATTTAGAAATATCCCACAATTTAACAATTTATTAACAATTTAGGAATATACAAATCAGTCTGCACATAGAATAAACACTAGATAAGCAAATTATCTCAACGATAAATTTTTATATTACAATTAGAAGACATAATTTCTATTTTTAATTAAAATGTGAGCAAACTACAGCATTCCAGAGGTTTCTATGTTCATGTTCCATAGGTGCCCAAATTTGTAACACTGAAACACTAATATGAAATAATTTTTTATTTAAGATAATAAATCCAAATTTCATAGTTGAAGACAAAAATTTTAGCAGACCTTCTAAGTGGAAGTCACTATGAAAGTGTAATTTTTAATGTCCTGAGAAGAAAAAAATTACGTTCCCAGTCTGTACATGGCATCTGCATACATACATATCTGTATGGAAATTTTCCATTTTGATATGCTACCCATTGAAAAGAAGAAAAGTTTAGCATAATATTTTTGCAAATCAGGAAATTCCTAAGGGCTTTACATTATTCCCTGTGTTTACTTCTAAACAAAAACATATTTAAGCACTTCTAAAAGAGCAAATTGACATGGAGACAATGAATTTGATAAGTAAAAGATACTCGAGTCCTTCCTTAACAGATTTTTGATTTGAATTCAGCACAATCATGCAAAGCTCTAATCTTTTTTAAGACTCTAAAAGCCGCAAATGGTTTCAGTTGCACTGTGTATCACAATGTTACTGAAAATTTTATTTATGTAGATATTTTCTGACTGTATTGTTTTTCTAGTATGTTGGACAGCACTCAAGTGAGAGTTGTTCCACAACAACAAAGATTTTTTCTTTGGGTCTATGGCTGATCACAGTGCCACTCCTCTCCTAGCACATGCAGAGCACAATTTAGAATGTCAGTGGGAGTTTTACATGCATATGGAGAGGAAGCTACAGGAGATGGCATTTGTCATGTGGCCCTGAGAAGAAGTTTGTCTTAAAATAGTTTCTTCAGTAAGTTGTTAGGGCTTTTTTTACCCCATTGTTGCATCACTTTTATTTTAACAGAAAATGAAACTAAGGCAATGTTTAAAGAATACCACCTGCCAAGAGTCTGATCTGTTTTATTATGGCTACATATAAACATACAGCAAAAAATTGGTGATAATAGTACTATTCTAATTAAGATCCTTAGTGCTTTTTTTTCTTGATCCAGGTTTCTGCCATAGCACACTCAGTTAAAATAGATCAATCTTATACTCCAAAATCTGTCATTCCACATACACAGCTATTTCTGTAGATGACATAATTTAATTCTGTGATAATGATATTGATTACTGCTGACTGAAAGTGTTACTAATCTTCAGAAGTTCTAAGGAAGAAGTAACCTATAACTGTGCAGCACAGCAGGATTAAATTTGCACTTCAAATGATAAAATATAGAAAGAACTTACTCTTTCCATTTCTTCGCTACTACTATTTTTGAAGCTTTAACTAACTTGAAAGACTGTCTTAGCTTCCTGTTTTCCTGTTCCTACAGAAATGAACTGATTGACTAAGTAAAATTAAAGTTTCCCTAACAAAACTTCTAACAAATATTTTGTTTGTTTGTTTGTTTGTTTTTCCTTGCTATTAGCTTGGTAGCCACAAAGGAAACAGACAGTGCAAGATCTCGTAGTATGCCAATGTCACCATCCGATTTCCTGGATAAGCTAATGGGTAGGATGTCAGGCTATGATGCAAGGATCAGACCAAATTTCAAAGGTAATTTCAAAACTAAACTTTCTGGTTTTCAGCATGTCAATATTACTGCTTGCACAAAAGCAATTTCTGAAACAAATATGAAAACAAAGAAGTACATTCACTGAAAAACAAAAAGTGCCTTCTTTTGCCTTTCTTTTGTATGTAGGGCAGTTCATTTCAGTAAAAATGCAMTCTTCCCCTGCCATTTTCACAGCTGCCCAATGGCAGCCCTTTCATAAATGTAGCTTATCATTATTTTTGAGTTGTCTAATATGTTTTGTTGGTTTCTTTTCTTTCCTGAAATGCTTACTGGATGGATTCAGATTCCCACCTGGGATTGCCATAGCCTCAAACACTCCAGAAAGCAACTTCTGTGAAAGACCAGCCAAGTCTTTGTAACTGTCTGGTTCTAAGAGTGTGTTAACGACATGACCTTCAAACTCAAGACAGCTTATGTTACTTACTAATTCTACCACCAAATTATATTCCTCAGCCCTGGGCYCCATTTTTGCCTTGAAATACCAAAAGAACCATCTTTCCTCTTGTTCTTTTCCCTGTTCCCAGTTTTCCACTGAAATTGCAAGTTGTCAGCACCTGGAATTTTCTCTTGCACATGCCTCTTACGCACTTATCATGAAGGAGATTCAAACAAGACAAAGCAGATTCAAAGAAGACTGAAAGGGCAAAGTTTGCAAATTGCATCATTGTATTTTATGAGGGTCTCAGCATAAACCATATTATCTAGATTCAGGCATGTTAGAGTATTGAAGGAAGGATTACACAAACTATATTTTTATATGAATATGCAAAGTATTATACAGATGAACTCCATCCATTTAAACTTTTGCAGTCTGTAAAGTTTAGGTAAATTTGACTATTCTTTTTTTTTTTTTTTTTTTTTTTTTTTTGGAAACAATGAGTTCCAGTATTATAGTGCAACCATATTTAATTTTATAACTGAATCTTTAAACAAGGTATTAGTCTTTAAATTACCCAGAATAGAAATAATGTTTTGAAATAATTAACCTATTGTGATTAAAAATTATATTATTCTTACTTATGCCTATCTTCTTGAGTTCAAAAGATTTCCTTAGCTCTAGCATTTCACTTCAAGTCTTTACTCCATGTTTACTGCAAAAATTTTCCTTCAAGCTGGCAGTGATTTCTCCTCTAAGTCATCTGTCACTGCCCTTCCATCTTAATTCTTATTCAGCAAGAAATGTTATAATTTTTTGACATCTCCAGGGTCCAGAAACTTAAGTGGTTTTGACTCTAAAGCCACTGCTATGTGCTGGTTTAACCAGAGTTTGCCCAGTCTGATTCATAAGTACCATGCAAGAGATTTGTCAGATTACTTCCTCATCAGCAAACCATAAACAGTTGGTTTTGTATCGATAAACTGATTACCCAGGATTTTCTGGTAAAGCTGGAAATGCTTTGCTTTTTTTAAAGTTAGTGATGTTGGTATTTCTCAGAAAATTATAAACGTGCCCTGGAATTTCAAACACATCTCTAGATGTGTTTGAAATTCTATAGTTTGTCAAGGACATCCAATCACAATCTTCTGACAAGGCTACAGTGAAGAATAAGCAGATGATTTAGAGCTTATGAAATTCAGTGCAATTCTTCTTGAAAATATAATTCAAAGAATTTAAAGCCTTGTTTTGTAACTTTTGAAACAAAGAGACAAAACCTAATTTGACGTTGTTCCTTTTCAAAAAGTGCACATTCTAAATCTTCTGGACAGCTATGCAGTTTGAAAAGATCTGCCTGGAGTGATTCAGATGTAACCACTAAGAAGGAGTATCTCCTTAAGTGACTTTGCCCCATTTTGGTTAGTTTTGTTACTGCTAGAACAAGCGTTGTGGTTTAATGTCTTTTTGAGTTTTTAAACTGGTGATGCTTTTAATGAAAGTGGATGAGTACTAATATGATAACTCAGATATTCATTTTAAATAATTTTTTCTTCAGWAAAACTCCTATGTAGACAAGATTTTTAACTACCAATTTTAGTTATAAATAATGTTGGTTTAGAAGACAAAATTATGTATTTTGTCTATGTGCTCTGCTTTTGGATCTGGAATTCTGCATATCAGTTCTTGTTCATCAAATATAATAAAGAAGACATGGTATTTATTCAGCTATGGAATACAACAGAAAACTAAGAATTCTTCTAAAATCTTTGTTCCAGTTGCAATTCTTTTTTCTGTTACATCCTATAGCAAGGTGCTTCTCTTAGTGCCCACCTTGCAGACTATATCCATTCTTGCAAATATGGAAAATACTGTACTGCCTTTCAAATTGAACACAATTATGTAACCTAGGTATAAAAAGTTGAAATATTAAGGTAAAAATTTGGGGGTTTACATACGAAAATGTGAAGTGTGACTTGCCCTGCTATCGGCAAACATTATTAAGTAATCATTAGGTTAGAAACTTTGTAAGCCAAGACTTAACTGAAAACAAAATTAATTTAGTTACATATATTCTCCTGATCCCTTCTGGAAGCTGTTTATATTTTTGGCCTTTTGATTCTTTTCTGGCAATAAAACCTTTGTGTTTTGGAATGTTAGAAAGTATAATTTTTTTTGTTTGCTTTAAATTTGTTATTATTTTACTGATTTTATTGCCATGTGACATACTGAGAAATGGAGAAATATTACTTCCTTTTGATATTTACAAATTTGTATACTTACATATTTCTCCCTACTGTTTACCTTTTCCAGTGTGAAGGGTCCTGTTCTACTTAAGCTGGTTTTATGTGGCAGCATGTCAAAGAATTTTTGATCCTTTTGACTTTTTGACAACTTTCTCCCTAATATAGAAATATCTTAATCTATATAACACATTTATATATAATATTATTCTATATGGCCTTATTTTAAAAGTTCTCATTATTTCTAACAGTTTGGCTGGTACAGAGATAAGGTTTATAGGGATAAAGTTCATTGTCAATGTCATCACCATCATACCTGAAGCCTGTTTTTTTTTTAAATTCAAATTATACTTGCTGAACATAGTACACATTTCTACTGATTAGAAAATTGACAGAGATGATAGCTAACTCACAGTGGTTTGTATTTCCACAATTTTGCAAAGATTTTTATAATGTCTGGATTTATATCACCTCAGTCTGTCAGTTTGTTCCTGTTCACTTAGTCTGAAATGTCTTCTATAGTTTTCATACAAAATTCCAGCAGAATGGCTCTAGTATTTTACACAGCTTGCTATTGGAGACAAATGCTGCGACAAAGACTTCATTTAGTTTTTCTGCTCTGACCTTCCTTACTTTCATGGATACTTTTATACCTTAATCATCCTCTTTCACCTTCAGATCTTGGCAGGATTCTTCTTTTAAAGCCTTGTAGATAGAGATCATTGTTAGCTTTTCTGTTTCTGGTGAATTTCAGCTCTCTTTTTTTTCTGCCTCCCTTTAATCTATGTTCAACTTGCCTGAATTCCTGTGTTCAAATATGACTCCCAGCTTTTACAGCTTCTTATTCATGATTCTTTTTGACCATGTTTTGGGAAGTTCATTTTTACTCTCAGCACAGTATCTTTGAGTTAACACTAAAGCATTTTCAAGCTACTTTTAAGTCCTACTATTGAGCTCCTTTTAACTAGCTATTAACTAGTTTATTGCAATTTGAAATTAAGCATCAGCACTGTAGTGATTTAGAGTTTTTCTTAATAAAAGCAACTATGTTGCTATCCCAAACTTATACTTTAAAGCATAGTACTACGTTAACCAAGATAGTATCACATCAAATTTGAAATGATGTCAATTACTGCAACATGGAATTGTTAGAAAGAAAAGCTGCATGTGCAAGAAGTACCATTTCCTCCCTAACAGTTTTAGTGACTCTGCCTTTGCTCATTGCCCCTGCTTTTCTTCTTCTCTTGATCCTTTTCAGGAGTTGAGCATGTAAAGCTTTTACTGAAATCTCAGAAGCACTGGATATGCTCAACAACTCTAAATAATTAACTTAGTACCAAAGTGACTGCAAGTGCTACCTCCTTACCTGAGAATTCTGCTTCATAGGTGTAGTCTTGTGTATTGCAAAGACTGAAGTACGTGCACAAGTCTTTTGTTGCARCTGCTATACAGCACTTCAAAACAATTATTGCCATCAGGAAAGAAAGCTATATGTTCCCAGTTGTGTGATATTGGCAGAATTTTTGATGGATGTTCTGATTCTCATTTCATTCTGAAATTTATTGGTCATGTTAGATTTTGCTAGTTGCAAACAGCCAGTAGTGGAAGAGCAGTCTCCTTCTTCAGTGATCCTAAAAAAGAGATATTACATAAAGATATGTAAGACTGGTCCCCAGAGTCCAGATACAGATCTCTCCTTGTTAGTGACTGCTTACAACTACAAAGACAGGTTCTCCAGTGYTGAACTGGATTATTGATATAGGAGTATTGAGTTGTAGGAAGGTAACAAAAACCTTGTGATGGAACCTTGTTTCTATTGCACAGATTGAAATTKATAAGAAATAATTGAAAAGTTTGCACGCTTTTCCACGATGACACTTTTTAAGAGATTTCTGGAAAACAATTTAAACCTTTTTCCATGAAGAGACAATTCATTGTTCAGTTACCATAATGGCTGCTCTGCCACTACTGAGACTTCAAAGTGCAAGATAAGACAAAACAGTTGACTGAGGACCCATAGTAACAGACAATCCAGTTACAAATAGACTCTTAAACATTTTGTGAATTTAAGAGAAATGGGAATAGAATCTAAATTATTTTCCTGTAAGCAGTAGAGATAAGAGCAGCAATAATGCATTTTTTTTTCCCGGTGATGACAGATAACACTGAAGATAGARAGTGCCTTGAGTAAATAAAGTCACTTTTCCCCCTAACTGTTGTGAGAACTGACATACATTCTCACCAAAAGACACATTAAATATTTTTACTATGTATTTCAAATGGGATGTTAGGTTTTTTTCTTATTTGTATAGAAGAATGTCTTCAGGTTTACACTGAACTTTGTTGTTATGGTTTTTTAAATGCTAAATTTGGCCAGGTAAGTAGTGTAACTTTGAGAAAAATCAAAAGAAAAATTAATAGAAACCATTCAATTTAATTGTACATTAAATAAGTTGTGAATTAAGCATTACTTCTTCATTGTTTCATAGTAGTTTATATTGTATAATCAATCAATAAGCAATAATTCTGGAACAGGGACTGGTGTTTTTTTTTTCTCTTTTGCAGGTCCTCCAGTTAATGTCACATGCAACATATTTATCAACAGCTTTGGATCCATTGCAGAGACAACCATGGTAAGATGTTTTAGCTTAGTCTATGTTTGATGTTCAAATTAAATATGTTCCATGAGCTCTAAAGCTAGCTAGGGCTTCTCTTCACCTGGAACTAGAAAGTGAGAATGTCTAATTTGGCCATTGATTTTTTCTAACAAAATTTTCATCATTATGCCATCACACAAAAGTAAAAGTAAAGTCAAGGGTTGAAAGTTTTTTTTTATTTCTCCTATAAGCTTTATTTCACAGTTGCAATGAAATAATTATTAGATAGATATTACTTTCTATAATGTTCCACCTTTCTAACATCAAAAATACCAATTCATTAAGTTATTTTGTTAATAATATTTTATAATTYCATCATATTCAGTGTACATGGAGATGTATACTTTATTTTAGAAGTCCTTCTGCTGTAGAATTATTGTATTGAAATAATACAATGACTAAAACTTTGAGCTGGTATATAAAATTTGGAGTAAAGAGAAGTAAATGGCATGCTTTTGTACATACACCTAAAATTTGTCTACTACAGAAAGGCAGATGATACAGTACAAAAAGATGAGATTTTAAAAAATAGGGAGAAGGGGTCAAAGACTAAAGGTAGCAAGACTGGATATTGAACTGTGAATTGACAAAAAACCCCAGGATAATCTCATTGAAAGGTGAGACATATGCTACTAACTTGGAGCACAGATGTAGCCATTAAAATTTAGTGAGGGGAGATACTGGCATTCTTTCTCTCTACAAGTGCTTCACATTTTTGGAAGAAAGTAAAAAAAAATACCTCTTTGAAAAGAGATTTGTAATTTTGTGGCAGAGAGGGTTAAACTACAGAGAGATGACAGAACAACTGTGGGAGCTTGTAAGATCCAAATATAGTAAATACTCTGAAATCCCAAAAATTTCAGGGGTCAGGATATGTACTTGGAATGACAGAAAACAGTCTAAAAATAATTGATATAATAATAAAAAAAAAAGAAAACAACAAAAAACACAAACAAGCAAACAGAAAACCTATCAAAAAACCCTAACATGATGAAGGACCTGCAGTTAGGAAAACACTAAAATAAATTAATATAATCAAATATTTATGTCCCCTATCTCCAAATGGTATTAACAACTGCCTGATCTTCACCTACCTTGGAACATAGTAGTAGATGTTACTGAGAGAGGTAGATGCTTTTTATTTTCAGAGAGAAAATTACTTTAATTTGTATTTGGGGGCCTTTCCAGATTGCAAATCCCAGACAGATTAGCATGGCATCCAGAGAGATTTGTTCAGGTTCAAACAGAGGATTAAGCAATAGCCACATGATTAGAATAGTGTTCCACAGCTACTTTCTAATGTCTGGATGAGTGAACCTGGTCCAAAACAGAAGACAGACCACAAGGTCAGTAAAGTGCAAAGAACCAGCCACTAGATTGCTATATAAAGGGTATTTACAAAACTGGAGTTGTTAATACAAAAATTGTCCTGAATTTGGGAAGAGATGAACAAGTTCACATCTCAAATGTATTTTCTCTCCAAAACCAGAGAATTATAAACACTTCCTTTCAGTGCAACTTAGTAAGTTAGTATAGTATTTCTATTTTGTAACAAAACTAGCTTCTGCTCTGTGTTACCTCGAAAGCAAATTGAAAGAGTCAACATAGACAATGACCGGGTCTAACAAATAGCTAGTTCCAGGTACTATGTAATAGAAAATACCAAACCTGGTCAGAACCACAAGGTTTTTCATTCTCTTGTTTTTATGCATTCAAATCCTGGACAATTAAGCACAACCTTGACTTTCATGATGCCTGTGTTCTGTTAATAATGTATTCACTGAGAGAGTTCAAAACAGATTTCTACCTATTGTAAGCAGCTGATGACCTCTCAGAGACTCAAATCTTTCTCTGCAGAAGAACAAATGCTTTTTTTCTAGACAAGACTTTCAATTGCATGGTATATTAGCTCTACTACTCCCCAACACTGATGGTGAACTTCTGAAGAACATTAAAATCTTTCTAGCTTTAAATGACAATGAAAACCRTCTTGCTTTATTTCACAAACTGAATTTCTGCATGGTTTAATGTAAGTCAATTCACTGCAGTATTTCTCTAATTGTCACTATTTTATCAGCTGAATTCACCGTAGTCCTTAAAAATCAGATACCTATATCTTAATACCTGTTATAAATTTTATGCATAAAACAACTCATTAGAACTAATTTTTAGACTCAAAAAAGACTTTTATATTCTTGATAAATACCTCTTCTTCCAAACTGTAAAGAGAAAAGGTTAAGTMAGCAACAAGTACAAAATAAAACCTGGCCACTGATACCTGGCATTTAAAACCACAGCTGATAATGGGATATGAGTATAATCCACTGGCTCTAAAGAAGTCCGAATACATCGAACCCTGTCCTTCCAGGTCGCTGTAATGGCCCTTGGCACTCTTCCATCTCTGTCCGGGCCTCCTGGGTCTCTCGCGAATGACCAAAATCTTTGAGATTGGTGCTCCGGCTGTGCATAACAGAGTGAACAGGCAGAAAAACAAGGGGTTAAAACAACCYGCGTCGCTTGCAAAGTAATCCGCTGCCAACTTCATTTTGCTGGTCTGAATAGCTCTCAGTAAGGTCGARGAGTGTGTCAGTGTTCAAAGGGAACACAGGGTGTGTCTCTCGGGCGAGCACATCCTCTTAAACACATCCAAACCTGGTCTAACAGCTCAAGAGAGGCAAAATATTTGTCTTACGGCTTGTTGACTCTGTAAACTGCTGCTTGCTTGCTTTATTTTCTTGGGGTTTTTTGTTTTTGTTTTTGTTTTTTTAAAAACATATCTTTAATCTTCTTGAAAGTATGGTTTCCAGTTATTTCATATTCTCTTTGCTTTCCTCAAAAGTCAGATCAGATGGTTCATATCAGGGAAAGGAATGCCATCTGTTGCTAGGAAGCTGTGATTCTAATTGAACCTAGGTGATTTTAAGTGATCATATGACAAATTTAATTCATGTCATGTGTGCTTTGAGGCGGCAGGATAAAAAGTAAATGACATAATTTACAAACTTTTATCATTGACACCACTTAGGATCCAGCCTCACCAACCTTTCTACATTATCAAACTCAATGGTAGCACTAGATCTGTGCATGTCACAATTATATTCACAAAGGATTTCACACTCATTCTCGAGCCACTTAAAACTCCTATTGCTTCACACATATCAAAGAAAACCTAGGATGATTCTTTCATATTTTACATTTTGCTACTATTCTGGGCTTTTCCATATAAGGTTTTAGAAATCTGAAAGAACAAAAGATTAAAAAATTGTGGAAGCCTAGAATAAAACTACTATTTCATTAAATGAAATTAAGATAATTAACACAAATTAACATGTAAAGTTTTCCATTTGAGATAGATAGTAATGTACCTAAGCACATATAACCTTAAAAATCTGAAAAATGAGTTGGATTGCTTGGTCATATAAGTGAAAGATATATTGGCAATAAGGGAACCATATCCTACAGGAAATATTTTTTTACTCGTCCAAGGGAACCTAAATTTCAGTTGTTATCACAATACCCTGAAAAGTTCCTTAGAGAATTTTTTTGTAGCTCAGCTTTGTATTTTCACTGCATCTCCTAAGGCCAAAAGATTTTGTAATCATTAACAGCAATGTCACATGTATTTTTGGCCATTACCAGAAAAAAAAAAAAAAAAAAGAGCAAGCAGATTATTTACTCGTACATGCTCAGAATAGCACCAATGCCAACATTTTCAGCTGCAAATGTGCAGTCAGAATACTGAAACACAAAAGAGTTAGGCTATTGGGTATATAGTAGGCCATACCAAAACTCTGCCTTTATTCTAGGAAAGTGCTCAAGGTTTTTTGAATATTAAAGGTCAGGTATAACACTGACCTTAATGCAGATTTACAGCAATTTTTACTCAGTGTGTGTTAATGCGCTTAGCATAATTCATGTGCTCAAAGTGCGTTGAAGGGGACACTCCCAGAGAGACGTGATGCCAAATAAAAACAGTGCAGACAATTAACACATTGAAAATCATATATTTCATTTGGACCTACTATGTTTTTGCTCATGGGTATTTCTAGATTCAGTCTGAAAAGGACTGAATTTTGATAGGAAGTTTGATATTGATCTTTCTGTACTCTCCCCACTGAGTTTAACTTGCTTTACAAATAAAACATGCTTTTAAACCTTACTAACACAGTTTTAAGCCACCATAATTATTCTCCTTTCATAAACCACAGCTCCTTAATTTCTTTAGTTTAATCTTTCTGCAACTGAGCATTTCTGATTATATTCTGTTGTACCTATCCTAAGTTGCCTTTCAATAGAGTGATTGCAAGAAGTGTTCACTTGAATGCATTACAAACCTTAATGCTGAAAAATTTCACCAAATATTTTTCCTCAAATTAATAATTTAGTTTATTGTCTCAAATGAAAGGAAATATATGCCTTTCTTTGCTGAAAATACACTGATAAAAATCTGTGTAATATATACAGCAATGTGTTAACACTGAACCAGCAGGAAGAAACAKCTATGCTTTTTATCTCAGATGAGTGAAAGTGAGGCTTTGCAATAATGGCCACTTTACTATTTCAAAATTTAAAAAAAAAAAAAAAAAATCAGTCTTTTTCCCTATTTGACAACCAAATCCCTTCTATCAAGAAACAAACAAAAAAGAAAAATCTTCTTGTGCAAGTTTGGAAGTCACATTATATAACATCCTTTAACTTGCCTCTGCCACTCTGATCCTGGATCCCAGAGTCAGAAGTAGACTGGTTTTACAAATTCTAGAGGGTCTGCAGCTGTTCAGTTCTTTATCTGTCCAGACTAATCTATGCAAATCTCTCTGCTGAACCTGCATTCTAAAGCAGAGGAATCATATCACCCTCCCCAGATACAATATCTATTCCATATGATAAGGAAACTCTATGGATGCACCCAAAGTATGCATGGAAAAGCGTGTTTCAATATGTACAACATCTGAATTAGCAAACAAATTATTTTTTTTTTCAAATATAAATAAATAATGCCTATACACATTGGTTTTCCAAGTAGAAAATATATTTTTTTTAGACTTCTGCTCTGAAGGTTTTAGTCTAGGATAACTTTTTAGTAGGGAATCTTGGAATTCAGATACTGTGTGGTGGAAGATACTAGGTAAAATGCTGGCTCGTTTTACAACAGCATAATGAAGTAGAGAGGGACAAGAAGATGTAAGACAAAAGTAGCAGTCACGTCCCAGCTGTGTCACCAACTTGCAAGGTGTGATATGGCACCAGCTGCTTGCAACAGAGGATCAAGGGTGGTGTTTTTGTATTGCACATCACTAACAGGTGTTGAGGAAGGGTTTTCAGGTGCCTGCTAAAAATGAGATCAATTTGAAGCATAGAAACATGAGAGTCAAGTATCTGATTTGCTGATAAACTGGGACAGACAGTGCAGCAGATGGATAGGCTGACAGATGCTACACATAGAAGAGGCTGATACAGATGAAAACACACTGTGGTTATGAAGTGCCAATAGCTGGATTCCCAAATCTAGGGAAATCTCTTTTCTTATTAACCCTGAAAATCATCCTTACACAAGTTGGAAGTGAGGACAAATAATATCACTGTGTTTATCTATTGGCCACTGTGAAGCATATGAAAATGATTGTGCTACTCTGTACCTTTTCCTAACCTCTTTCTGTGTTATAAAACATGAATATTCCTGTATTCTTCCCTGGCATCTCTACTTGAGGTTTTTTTCTCAAGAAATAACTCCAGGCTTTTATGCTCCTTTTATGACTCTGAAAAAGTAAAAGAAATATAAATGTTTTCTTTTGGATTCCTCTGATGTTTAATAAGTGATTCAGAAAAAAAAMMCCCAAAAACAAAAACAAAAAACAAAGAACCAGTGTTTGGTTTGGATAATTCCAGAACTAAATTTCCAGAATTCAGGCAGCAAATGAGCTCTGCACTAAAGAAAAAAGTTCAGACTGTTATGTTTGATTTGGATTAGCAAAAATGGCCAATTAAACTGATTTTTACAACCCACCAGAAGCTTTGCCTTTGCTGGAGTTGATGGCCTTTGCAGAAGCTGGTAGCAGACTTCTTTTCCTGATCTGCCTCAAGCCAGTGGGTTTTAAACGGTTTTCAGAAGCATCTCTCCAGTGAGTGATTATGGAGCAATAGTGCTCATTCCTTGGTTAATCGATGTGTTTATGCTATTTTAATAAAAGGCTCAGTTACAAGGATGGTTTCCACATATTTCCTATGTTTGAAAGGCAGTTCATTCAACATGGATAAACCAAAAAACAGAAATTAAACTATGAATAGATATGTGCATTAAAAATAATGAGTAATCTTGTCTTATTAAGCATTAGGTTAACTTTTTTTTTGTTTGTAGCTGTAAAACAACAACAAACCAAATCAAGACTAAGTCTCAAGTTTATTTTTGATAGCATCTTGAGGCCAAATTGTTCTGAAAGCTTTAGAGAGATAGTCAAATTTACCTAATATAGTCCGTATGTCTGAGGAAAAAAAAAAAAAAGAAAAAAAATAGCAAGGTTTTTAGACATTCCTAGATATCTTTTCAATGATTTATGAAGCATTGAAACTTCCCTTTGAAATTATAAATTATTTCATGCAGTCATCATCTCAGAACTAATTGCAAAGTTTAGAATAAGTGATACTGTAATAATTAAAAACTCCTCTAAGAAGCTTTGGACATTTTCATCTGCTTTAGATGAAAGAACTGTGGCAGAGGATCTGACTTATTTGTTAGTGTGCATTTGCAGTATCAATGAAAATTTAGAAATGAACCAAGAACCGAAAAGGACTATATTCTGTGCATGAACAAGTCATAGTTTTGAAAATATAATAAAAAGTATCTACAGTAAAACAGAAGTTCAAACTGACAATTYTCACTGACAGTAGCCATGTAATGGGTGCAAATAGAATAAAGGTGTGGCCATTTTGCAAAACTGTCTCTAATGCAGAATTTAGAAACATAATACACCTAAAGGTTTCCACAATGAAGTACTAAAATTCCCATTTCATTTGTTTTGATTTGTCATCTGGATTCATTTGTGTGGTTGTGACCCGTCATTTATTTCCAGAGTTTTTGGAAGATGAATCAGAATATTTTGTGTATTTACCTCAGTAAGGCTTGGTACGTGAGTCACAGTAAAATTTTCTGATGTTTTCTAGAACTAGGAGTTGAAATTCAATGAGATCTTTATGTAATATGGAGAATAAAACAAAAATAATGGCTGCAGGTTCCATTTAACTTTCCCTACTTATATAAACATGCCATCTGGATCTAAATACCCATTTTTACAGGTAACTTATGACTAATTTCAGACCTTTGTGGTGCTGTCAAGATTTCCAGATATAACTTTTATTACTTATTGCCAGAAGGCAAGTGGTAATTTCTCAAGTTTTCCAACAGGAACAGTGTTTCTAGACTGTGGCACATGCAGAAGACAGGCACTCTGAGATCATATAGAAAAACTGCAGGTGGAGACGACAACAGGTGTTCTCTTTTTAAGACACAATGCTCTGATTCTGATCATATTGTTGTGGTACCTGAACATGCAGTTTCATACCTATTGATCAAATTAGTTGAAGAGAACTGCAGATTTTTAAAAAGCCAATACTGGTAGCCTTCACTTCCTGAATTTTAGCTGGTTTTTGCCATTCAGTTTCATAAAACACTAAGATGTGAAGCTTAAACACGTTCGTATTCTTTTCCAATATATAAATCCACAAAAAAATGTTTTCAATCAATGAACATCAACAACAAAATGTTAAATGTTGAGTCAAATCTTCCTGAAACACAACCAACTGTTATTGTCCCAGCTCATACAAAGCATGCAGAATATTCCAGTACCTCAGGCCCAGTGAAAGCTGAGTGACTCTATCTMCTCGTTCAAGCTGGACATCCAGAAAATCTCTCTATACTACTACCAAATGTATACAGTATCTTCTGCTTTGACTTCCTGGTCCTTGAAGAAATGTCAAATCAGGTATACAGCTATCTATACCAGCTTCAGGTACAAACAACTTCTGAAAATATTTTATAACCCGTTCATCAGAGATTGTTTCTTAGGTCCAGGGAAATGGTAGCAGTAGAAGTCTTGCTGCTTGTGTGCTGGGTGACATTTTCGTAAATTCTTGTTTACATTAAGGGAAACTTAGCTTCAAATATTTTTTCCCCTCATTTGAAGAAAAGGCTGAATCCAGACCTACAGTTGCCTTAGTACTCTAAGTTAGAAGTAATTGTTCTGGTTTATCCAAAATAGATAAATATTTACCATGACAGGTGTGATAATCAGCTCATCCAGACATACTATAACAAATGAATCTTTTCTGGTCCTTTTTAACAAGCATTCTTAAGGAATTTGCAAAACACTTTATTCAATATGGAAAGCAGAACAGCTCAGTTAATAGACACAAAGCATTCTACTTCCCCATAGCCACTTACTGCAATTATTAGCTACAGAAGACCTGAAGTGACCTCCCATATCATCAGCTCAAGCSCTGGCCCCTGCATGCGATGTCACTTTAAATACTACTCATCACCTGTTCTAATGTTTCCTAAAACCCAAATGGTTTCTTTACAGCCTTATCAAAGCTTCTTACAAAATTATTCGAGGCAGACTTAGCCTTCAGTTAAATTTTTATGTCCTTTGTTTATGTACAGTCATCTAATCTTCTGGAAAAGGTGAGGAACAGTTCACACCTCTTATTTTCCCTTATCTATGTTTGTTTATATTTATTCCTTTCCTTCTTCACTCTTTTTCACTTAAAGGGAAAAACATTACTTTTACAGCACAGCACTATGAAATCATGTGGCATTACTCCCATCCTTTCCAGTATCTTCTTACTTCCAGATTATTAGTCTTTTCAATCTATTTGAAGAGAGTTATCAGGTAGGCTGTTCCTAAAAATCTATACCCTGGTACAGCCATTGCATCATTTTCACAGCAGAAAAAGCTGTGAAAGTAACTAATTTGCAAGCTGAGTTCTACTCAGTTACTACTGTATGACATCTAAGTGTCTGTAAAAATAACTTTGCTCATTACATAGCTCTGTTGACATCATATGAGGTATTCTGTTTATGAAGTTTCTTATTTTGTTTCAATCATGCAACATTAACTCCCTTGAGGTTATGATTATGTAACACTCATGATGTTTCCTCAAATTATAAGAGCAGAGATACCAGAGAAAAGATACTATAAAAAATGAAGTTAAATCAAAGGACTAGGCCAAGAATAACATTTTAAAAAATATTTTTAGTGTAACTGCCTCATGATGTGTGTTTAAGTAATGGAAATTAATTCATCATGATATATGTGGATTTTGTCCTTAACTCCCATTACCACTAATAGGAGTTAAGTCCATAAATCCCCATCTATCACTATAAGCTTCTAGTYTGTCTCCCTCAGTTTTGCAGGAACCTGCAATTTACTAACGTTTTGTTTGCAGAAACAAAAGCTACAGTGGACTTTAGAATAGCTGTTGAATGAACCTGAATTAAGAAAATAAATGATGTTCAGATTTTCACCTTTCCTGATTTCTGTTCTTGAGTCTAGTAAATATACACTGGAATAAATATGTACCTAGTACAAATATTCTGCATGAAGAACTAACCTTGAAATTCTTGCCTTGAATAAGTTTCAGTTATTTTAGCATAATTTAAAAATTCCGTTCTCCCCTCATGCCCTCATTCTATTCTGAATACTTGGTACTTCATGTGCTCTAAGTGTGCATACTCAGGATGTGCATTTTTAATTACCATAGCTAAAGCAATCACTCAGCATGAAAGAGCTGTAAACTCAAACTTTTTATACATCATACCCATAGTGCAAAAAGATATCCTAAATAATATGCTAAAAAAAAGTTGAATTAATTTTATAATACTTTGAAATTAAACAGTAAAATGATACTTTATGTACTTTGTATATATACTTTATATAAAATTTATCAAAAGAGCTTGTAAAGATCTAGTTTTTATATAGTATTTTTCCTTTTCCATAGACAATACATAGCATACTGTCAATTATGGCCATTTACAGCTGGTAGAACAAGAAGTATTATGAGTCTGGGAATCAGGCTTTAATTTTCTTTAAAAGTCAAGATGATCACACCAAGCTGTGGTCTGATATGCATTTTTTACTAACATGCTACTCCCTAAGTCATTACTGCCATTATATCAATAGTGYCAGACCTCTTTTTTTTCCTCCTAAATCTTTCTAGATCCTTATACCAATTTACAAAATAATAGAACTCAGCATCTCTCATATAGTTTGAGTGCTTCAATTGCACAAAATAACTCTTATGACTTCAGAATCAGAAGAAATTTTGACTCTGTTACAGCAACGCTCAGCAATAACAAAGAAACACCGCTATATTATCAACCCTGTGTTCAACACAAATCAAGATGTTGTCCTGTACCAACCATGGGGAAATAAATTAACTTTGCCTCAACTCAAACAATCTGCAGAATTCTCCACAGTTTGGAAAGGTCGCAACTTAAAAGCCTCTAGGCTTAAAATTTAATTTTGCCTGGGAGAAAATTTAATCCCATGTCTTTCTTTCCCAGAAAAAAAAGAGAAACAGGCAGCCACCTCCTCAAGGCATTTCTCTTTGGAAACCAAGGCAATGTGAATAGATACTGACCTAAAACTTTGTCGCAACCATGAAGATATTGCAGGTGAATTAAAAACAAATATATTGAACACATATAACTGAGCCAAAGTAGGTGTTCACTATTTCTTCTTTACCTGTTTTCAATGATGAAACAATAATCTTTAAAAGCACTCCTGGGGAATCTGAATTTATTCCCTTGCTTTAAAAAAATAAGCAGTCTTTACATTGTCCTGATCTTTCAGTCAGTAGGTTTCTTTTTCAGTTAATGGATTTTCAAAATGCAAAGGTATAGGAACATATGCAAGCTAATTTATTGGCATAACAGGATTAGTTAAAGAAGATTTCTAGTTTGCTTTCCATCTACAAACATTGTAAACTACAATATGTGAGATCTCTCACAATCTTCTTTTTTGATCCTCTATCTTCTTTTGAAAGATTTAAATTGAATGAGGGTTTAGCTACTTAACTCCTGGTAGGATTGAAGGAATAGAACACCGTAAATTTGATGCTTCTAGTCAGCCATTGTTAGTTCCTTTGTTTACAATATATTTTTCCTTATTTTTGTGAATGTTATAAAACTGGCTGCTTTACAGTTTCAGAAAACTGAATATATTAAATATATAATTTGCAGGTCTTCTATATTGTGTGTGTATATATATAGATATAAAGATACTATATACAAATATATATATATATATATATAAAGGTACTATATACAAATATAATGACAAGTTTTCAATGTATATATTTAGATGTTATACTGGCAAATTATTTAATTAATTTTGGATAGTTTTACTTCAAATTTTTAATATTTATCCTAGACCTTATAGGTAAAAAGACTGTTTCCCAGATTAGCAAAATGTAGGGAAAATTCTTCAGATTTGTGACTGTGACTGCTGTTCTGGTATTGCTGCAGTATTACAAACCACAGTACTTGAGGTCTTTTAAAGTAAGATTAGGATTGCCTTTTCAATGATTAACCTTTACTTCTACCCCTTTCATCATGGACCTAGTGGAAGCCTATTCTTTCTCCCTTACTTGTCATCTAGACCGATGTGCATGGGTTCACAAAATTAACTTCTTTGTGAAAGGAACAGGTTAGCAAATTGATACTGAAAGGCGTTAGTGTCTGTTAAAGCTTTATTTAGTTGTCTGAGTGCATTTAGTGGCCTTAATAATCCCTATGAGTCCCTGAGTTATCTAGGAAGGTAGACATGTCACAGGATTGCAGGAGACATGCATCTTTTTGAACCAGCAGCCAAAAGGCAGAATATTTTATTGCTTTTGAAAATGTCACTAGATGATGTCTTTGGGTAGACAAAAAAATTGTTCCCTTTCTCCTCAGTACTGGTACAGTTCAAATRCATTTATAATTTTTTGTTGCCATGGCATCATTGCAAAACCATGAAAATGACATGGTAGACATCTTTGTGTATTTCATGGATATCAATGAATTTAAGGTCAATTCATATCTGATCAAGTTTGTTTAAAGTTAGAAATATATTCCTTCTCACAGCTCACTTTAGCAGGTGTTTAGATGATGGGAGTTAGCAGGCCCTGCTAACTGGGAATTGACCTAGTTTACCTTTTATTTTACCTTATTTTACCTTATTTTACCTTATTTTACCTCATTCTAGACAATGTCATATTTGTCTATGAACAAGGAAGGCAGCAGGGAAATTTAATATGGAATTGCCAAGTTGTATTTGATCTAATCTGGTTTTATGTCCCTGAGGAGATGAAACAGAGGATGATTTCAAAKGCATATTTTCAGTAAAGCTTTCTAAAACTAATCCCTTCAGTCACTCATTGAAACCAGCCATTGAAACTAAGTGCTAATATAAAATGCATTAATAACAAAATGGAATATATAGCACCAAAAAAAATATATGAACAAATGAATAATCTCAGAAAAACTTAACTTTTCACTTAGCAAGAAGTACGTTCTGCTGTTAGGGACACATCTTCAGGGACACCTAATTTGTTTGCAGAAGCAAACCCAGAATCTTTTAGCAACTGAGAACATGGCAAGGACCAAATGAAGACAGGGGCTTAGTGTATGTTGTTTGTTCATGTAATTGTCATGTCCTTTTTCATCTAATCCCTCATACTGCTGCTTGGAAGTGCAAACATATTAAAAGCCCCTGAGCTAAAGCTTGAAAAAACAATTACACTGAACAACTTGCAAAATGTGATTTTAGTGCAATGCATTAGAAGTTGGAAGCACGCAGCTCCCATTAAATATGGAAGTAGCATATTCAGTTTTTAATTAATAAATACTCCAAGACATGCAGTAGGAGCTGTGACAAACATTATTATAGAGTTTGTCAGTATTATAATTAATATTTTTAATATCCTAGATATTAACTACCTTTGACTTCTGATTATTATTTATGAGCATAGAAACTAAAATCCAGTATTGCTACTGATTATAAATTCAACAAAATAACTCAATGCTAAAACAAATAAAATCTATCCATTTGCAATGTTTTAGCCATAAAACCTATGGAAAATAAGTAAATATTGCAGCACGTTGTTGAATTCTACTGCTTTTGAATGTTTTACAATAAAGGGAGAAAGTAAGGCAAAAATCAAGGATTTCTCTCGGAAACTACTGACTGTGTTTTTCTTTTAGTTATGGGTTGAATGAAAAAGATGTGATAGCTCATAAACATCCTGTAAGTGACCCAATACTTTCAGTAAGGCAAGGACAGAACTGAAGAAGTTTCAGAATGGTTCTCATCCTCTGTCATTTGCAGTGATGGCAAGTGAGGTGTTACTCATCCCAGAAGAAAATAAAACAAGAAACATTCATCTATGCCAGCCAGAATGCTAACATACCACTTCAGAATCCATACCACTTCAGAATCCAAGAATATGAAAGTAGGTGGCACACCTAGAAAGAGCACTTGGTGCAGAAGCAGTGTGTAAGTTTATTTGTTGAACTCTGAATTTTAATTTTTTGAGGAAGTCTGAGAGGTCTGACATAACAGGTAGCAATGTTGAAATAATAGTTTTAGACACATCTTTGCCAAGTGAGTTCTAGTTCTATTGACTTCAGTATGACTATTGATAGATAGTTATTGGAGTTAAACTGTGAAAGGCATTAGGGCAAATTAAAATATAACTTTAACCAAACCATTCACAGGACACCCACCAGAATACAGTAGTTCTGAAATGGATGAAAAACAAAGAAAACCAAACTAAAACCCCAAAAACTAACTTAAAGAAACAAACAATTAAAACCCCAAAACACAAAATACCCCAAAACCCAAAAAGACCCCCCATATATTAAAAATATTAATGTGCACCTTAAAATCTGCTCCTCACAGGAGCTGTTTATCCAAATCCATCAACAGTCTTTTATGAATAGCTTAAATAATTTCTTAAATCTTCCTGAGATCAGAGGCAATGAAGTCTTCACCTAAATCTCTCATCTGAGCTATCCTACTTAATAAAGGGAGTGGGAGCACCCACAATTTTCAAACTAGGCTAGGCTTAGAGCTTTCATCCAGGAACTGAACAGGTCTTATTGCTCATCCTCAGCCTTCAAGGGCTAAAATCTAAAGATCCTAATCACCAACAAAGTGTTGAGCCAACTAACTTCAGGTAGGACCAGATAGGAAAGTTTTCCATGTGTTTTTGTGTGGAACTGAATTCTTTTCCTTATACAGTAAAATTGCAGGAGTCACAGGATTAGAAACAAAAATTGCAAGACTTTCTTCTAAGGTACATCCATGATTACATGGCTATCTGAGGGAGGGATCATGTGGTTCTAGAAAATTTGCAAAGTTAGTTCTTGTTGAGGGAGGGGTACAGTACTGCAGTTGCTCTCAGCCTCTCTGTGGGTTCTGTAATTCCAATCAGAACAATAATGCCATCCTTAGTTTCACCCACTGCCAAAATCAGTTCTGGAAGGAGAGATTCCACCTGTGGAAATAGCCATTAGCAGATCACCAAGAAGGATTCTCAATTCCAGACAAAGTCTTTATCATAATCAACAGTATATCTACATTGCTTCTTGTAATGAATGCCCTACAGCTCTTCAGAACAGAAAAGCATGTTCTCAGGGATGTTTGGGATTAATCAAATCTTAGTACTCTGACACAGATTTAATGTGTCAATTAAACTTAAGTACTGAGCAATTGATTTAAATCACAGTTAATTTCTCTTTAGCTGCTATGGTAAATCTTTGACAGCTAATGAGTGACAGTTAATGGTGGAGCATGGAGCTTGTTGCAATTGGTTTTCACACATTAATTGAACTGCCAAACAGCATAGGTATATGCACTCCTGTCCTTGCTGCAGTTCAGACCTGTAATCAATCATGGAATGTTAAGGGGTTGGAATGGACCTTAAAAATCATCTATTCCCAGCCCCTCCTGCCATGGGCAGGGACACCTCCCACTAGACTATCCAACCTGGCCTTGAACACTGCCTGGGTTGGGATATTCACAGTGTCCCTGGTAACTTGTTCCACTGCCTCACCACTCTCACAGTAAAGAATTTCTTCACTCAACCGTCTCTTCTCCAAGCTGAACACCCCCCACTTTCTCCTTCTGTCTTTGTAACAGAGGTGTTCCTTTCCTCTTATCAACTTTGTGGCCCATCTCTGGACCTGCTTGAACAGTTCCATGTCTTTCTTATGCTGGGAACACCAGAACTGTACACAGTACTGGTAATAGTGCAAAGATGCAATAAAAAATAAAGAATCACCTTACCTGCCACAATAAATAAGACCAATCAAAATATCACCAATATTCGTTAACATAAGAAAAAGATGAACCATTTCAGTTCAGTCTAAATTTATTAATAGTTTAAGAAGAATATTCTTGTCCTTAGATTTAAAATGTTTCCTCCCTTCTGATGTGTTTACAAAAGGCAATCATGTGATCAATTAAGTCATATTACGAGTCCTTTAAATTATCAATTTAATGAAATGCAGCTTTTCATGTCTACTCTTGAAGAATTGACTACCCTGTCCAGTCCTGTATCATCCTTCCCTGCACCTTCTTTTGCATATTCTTTTGAACAGATGAGGCTGAACCATAAATATCAGTAATGATAGAATGCCAGCTCTTAAGCTTGAGGAAATACAAGGGAGTCCTTCAGACTACAAAAAACTGTATTTGCATTTCTCAAATGTGAATGTGAATTTCAAGGTTCTTCTCTTACTTTGATTTTGCAATGGCATTGGTAATCTGCATGGAAAATTACTTGACAATTTGAGTGGCTAACTTAAATTGAAATATTTGAGTTTCTATAATAGAGAAGTTTCATAAAACTTGTGTATTGAAATTATTAACTGAATCGGTTTTGGTTCAGTCTGAAATTTTCACCTATGTAAAGGAAAACTAGAAAACTCCATCAATTTGCAAAAAGTAATTAATTACCTAATGCAGCTACAGTGCTTAAGAACAGTGAACAAATTTAAAACGGAATTACCACAAAGTACTGCTATGCCACAAGGCATCCTGTCTAATTATACCAGTCAACTCAGCAATCAAAAGTATGTCAAGTTGCTTGTTTTTCAGAGACTGAGACAGTAACTTTAGAAAATCTCAGCACTTTATGTGCACTGCAACATAAAAGCTTTTCTTGCACAGCAGTGACAATGAGCTTTCATTACAACTGTCATAGTTAACAGATGAAGAAAAAAATTTCCACAAGAACAATATTTATTATAGTGACTTATGTTACTCTCAACACTGTTCTTTCAAAGTCTGTAAGATTTCCATGTTAAAATTTTTCAGTGAATTAAAACAAGTGAAGGAAGAATCATTTGACTACATTATACAAAAGAAAAGTCCAGATTTCACTTAGAAGGATATATTAGGCAAAATTACCATAGTATTTGGAATGGCATCAGAGTTCATTCTGTAATTTATGCATGACATGCTGAAAACTTGGTTCAAATAACAACATAGAAAAATTATGAGAGCAGGTGATATTCAAATTCAATACATTCAAATGAGAGGCATATTTTGGAACCTCTCTCTCTGATGTAGGAAGATTCCACAAGCAGTGCATATTAAAAATGCATTAAAGAAACTCTGAGAATAAGGAAATTAGGATCTTGAGGATTTATGCGAAGGTCTCCATAAAGCTATATTCTGTGTTATAGTAATGTAGCTCTATCTGTACAAGTATAATGAAGTAGAAATCCAAATATTCTCTAAGTGTCTCAGATTTCACTGTGTTCAGGAAATTGCTCATCAAAATGTTAGTGCTGGAGTCCATAGTGGCCTCAGCCTTGGCACGGACAGCAAAGAGCGATTACCTGATCTCCAATTTTTATTTTATTGAGCCTTGTAAAGCAGATGAGCAGCATCCTGATCCTCTAAGAAGTTTCAGCATGTGGCTGAGGTTTTGAAATACGGTAAAGTAAGTGCAGACCCATGCAGCACTCCTTCTATAGAGCCAGGTTACAGCAGCTGTTCAGACAATGACAGCCTTGAGGTTACAGATGAGGCTGTGGAAGTCACAACAACTTAAATGAGTTCTCCCTCCCCTCAAGGAACTTTCCTGTCACAGTTATTTGAATTAGGAGTCATTCTTTCAAGGAAATAGCACATGGGAATAGGGAACCTCTTGTAGGATAACAAATCAGTTTAGGTAGTTTGATTTTAGTGTCTGTGTTTGTATCAAACAACCCTGCTTGTTTAAAGCAGTTAAGCCTTGTGCTCATAATGTGTAATTATAAACTGAKATGATGAATACTTGTCCTTCATAAAATAGTGGTCAAATATATCTCTTTCTTTTGACAGATTAGAATTTGTTTTTTGTGAATAGTGAGAGCCAATTTAAGTCAGACTTTTCAAGGGAGTGAACAATGAAAAATAGTTCCAGTTGCTTCAGTGAGAAGTTTAACAAGGACTATTTTCATCTGAAAAGCTGGAAACAATTTAAACCAATAAACTTTACTCATAGTGACATACAGAATAATTCAATATAATATTGAAAGGATTCCATCATTTGTAATCCTCCATTTTTCTTTTTCATTTTGACTTCCTGCTATGCATTTTTCTCCTGTTCTGTCTCACACATATGAGAAGACATACAACTAATCCTGCCATAAACTCTTCATATCCTACTGAGGAAAATACAGTAAATAGACATACCTCAAGTTATGCAATTTAAAAATAAAGCTTGGGTTGGGCTGAAGTGCAAAGTCCTGAGAGCTGCAGTGCTCCCACCCAGTGGTTCAGGTGTAGAGCTAGTGCTTCCTTCAATGCAGGAATTGCCCATGCTGGGAAAGGCAATGGAGCCATCATTTGCTCCTACATCCTTCTTTTTCCTGTCCTTTTGATTTTATACAACAATCTGGAATGGAAACTAATACTACATGTTGTTTGGGATGTCATGCAAAGCAATGAGGGTATTTCAGGAGTCAACATTCTCTCTTACTAGAAGACAACAAAAATATAGTTCTGTGAGCACTGAATACAAAATATAGCTCTGTGAGCACATTCTTGGCTAAGAATTTTGTCTTTCCTTAGAAACACACAAAAATACAGGCTTGTTTCTACAGCTGTAAAGTACAAATCCCTGGCTTTAGTTTCATCACATCATGGTGCTAATTATGAAAAATACCAACAAGTTCCCATTTTACAGCTTTTGGGGCTATCACTACCCATGATGAAAAAGAGAGAAAATGTCTTTCATCTTTCCTGAAAGGGGTTGGGGTGTGTTTCAACAAATTAATTACCAGTTTATTTCTTGAAATAAAGCAATAGATTAACCAATCCTATGCATTTAATGCTGCATGCTTCCTTTTGGTCATAGAGCCTTTTTCTTGTCTTCTGGAAACAGTAATCTGAATTAATTTCATTCTTCAGATATATTTTTTCCACTTACTTTCTTTGTCTTAAAAATATGTAACGGTATAGGAATGTAAAATTCTTTGCTGGAACTTTCTCTCTATGATTTGCAATATTTACAATTCATAGTACTTGGTAAGCATATTTTTAGCGTATTTGGCTACCCTTATTCAAGTTGAGTAATTAAATTGATCAAAACAGCAGGATGCTGAAGATTTGAAAAACTGTTTCTCATGAGTAGATGTTGCATGTTGAGATTCCTGTTGTCCTTTATCATATTTGTTGGCATAATTCTTCCAACTACATATGTGCATGTTCCAAATTTGCTAAGAACAATATTGATAAAATGCTGAATTTTTAACACTACCCACAATTTTTATACCAGTGAGGTTTTAACTAGTTTGTTTCACCTATAATARCTAGTAGCCATAGGTTTTGGCCAAATGGTATTGCTCAGCCCAGTATACTTAATTTCCCAATCTGACTCAAAAAGTTTTCATGTTAAAACTAATTTTCACCATCTTTTTTAACAATACTCAAGTGATTTTTTTACTTTTCTTATATTCAAAAGTATCRCGTAACCATTTCCCCCTTATGCTGCTAACCAATCTTTGTTTTAATTTTATCTTTTTCATTAATGCAGTTCAAATAAGGAGGGAAATAATATTATGACCAATAAAAGTATAGTTCCTATGCACTTATGCTCAGTCTCAATTCTAAATGCAGTGTAATGGTATGCTAATATTCACCTTTATTTAAAACCAAATATTTTCAAAGTGGTAGTTTTAAGAAGGTGTAGAGCCATTAATATATCTCTGACAGAATGTGTGCACAGTTCCAAAATGACTTTCAGAAGTTTGGAGCACTCCATTCATCTTTTGTATAAAAGCAGTCTTGATTAAGACAGGATTGTCTGCAGAAATTAAGGTTACTCCACTTGTCACTAACCTAATTTATCATAAAGATGACCTTTAAATCATAAAGATTTATATGATCTCTACTTCATTTGAAGAGAGGAGGAACTTGTGCCCTCCTCAGACTGCTGTATGGCACACTATGTGGTGGGTCTAAAACATGTAAGGATTAGAGAGAGTGAGAAAAAAATAATTTAACTTCCCTTACATAATTTAACTTCCCTTACAGTGGGACAGATTCTCAGTGACAGAGAGAAGGAAGTGGGAACGCCCCTGTCAGCAGTTAGAAAGATAGGCAGAAAAAGATAATGCCATAAAACTGTTTTTATGCTTGTCATTTCAATTTCAAGACAAATTTGTGAGAGGGTTGGAGATATATGGAATTATACAAGCTGTGCATGCAGGTTGGATTTCCTTATCTTAGGATTTTTTCAATTGCCCTGAAATGCATCTTTATTCTTATCCATTGTATCCCTACTAATATAAATAGGTATCATTCTGGCATTCAGCTAAGTAATTATTTTGTCATCCACAGATGGACAGGGGATTACATGGCTAAGAAATGAAATAAAAGCTAAATCCCTATGCTTGATAAAGCTTTGCTTGTTTTCTCTTTTATTCAGGATTACCGAGTGAACATCTTTCTCCGTCAGAATTGGAATGATCCACGCCTTGCATACAGTGAATATCCAGATGACTCTTTAGATTTAGATCCATCCATGCTGGATTCAATTTGGAAACCTGATTTGTTCTTTGCTAATGAAAAAGGTGCCAACTTTCATGAGGTTACAACAGATAATAAGTTGTTGCGGATTTTCAAAAATGGAAATGTACTTTATTCCATCAGGTGAGTCTCTAATCCAATGATTTTTTCAGAGAGAAGCTCAGAAGAAAACTACGAATTTCTAAAACATATATTCAGTTGCTAGTCATGCAGAACTATCATCTGTGAGTTTTGAATACAGAATTTTGTCAACATTACCATGCATTAATACTAAAATAGAAGATGATCCCTCATTAGGTATGCACACAGTAAAAGTAATAAGAAAAGTATTTTTCCRATTTTAAAGTACAGGTACTGAGCCTAGAGGAACTAGGACACTGCTCAGAACAAACAATCCTGTAGTGTTATAATCTGAGTTGGCCTACATAGGASTTTCATTTGTAGCCTCCAATGCCATGAAAATCCAAGGCTTTTCCCCCTTTTTTGGATACTGCAGTTGCACTCCAACATGAAAACATGGCCTACTTTGAGGAAGTATAACATTTAGAGATGAGTCATTGGAGAGAAAACTGGAAAGTAAATTTTTGAAAAGGTTTTGGGAGGCTGAAATCAGCAATCATAAGTATTGACAACATCTAATTATCCCACTTCTCTTGCCACCATCCTCCTTTTAATACAGACATCAGCAGGCATTCTTCCATTATCTTCAAAAACCCAATCTAATGAAAAACACATTGGATATAAGCATGCCAGTTCTCCACTAGACACAGTATAGAGTTTGTATTGAAGCAGTGACTCACTTGTGCAAATGTTACTCTTTTCAGAATAAATATACTATTGTCCACTTAGTGTTTTGCTTTTTATGACACTGAAATAATGGGTAATTAGATTCTGAAGAGATATCAGGAATCTGTAAACAGTTTGTATACTGAAGAAAAGGAAAATGTTTATGACTTGCATGGATGTGTCACTGGCAAGAGAGTCTCCTTCCTACTTCCCTCCTTCCAGTGTGARTAGGCAGCACTTTTTCAAACTTACACATGCAAAAAGGGTTGGGTTAAAATTCTTTTGAGCATTTCATATCCAAAAGGAGGTTAGTCTGCCACTCTGGCAACATAATCAATCTTCAGCGTCACAATGAAACAGATGGAAAGCAAGTTAAAAGGATTCCTTCTATGGATTTGATTAGAAAGTAGATCTAAATCAGTTATCTGCAGACTGAGTCATCCCAAGAGGTACTGGCAGTGTTTCCACTCAAATCAGGTAATTTTCTACCTTGATCTTTTCCTTCCAAATGCATACAGCACAGAGTATAGGCCCTGGTACTCAATTTTGCATTGCAAGCCAATATAATTCAAACCAAGTTCATGACCACATAAAATGGGGTGAAAAACCCCAAAAGTGACAAATATATAGTATTAAATTATAAAGGTAAACATTGACTGTGATTAAAACAAATACCACATAGCTCCTGTGTTTCTTATAAAGCCAGAAGGTTTATGATGCCATGATTTAATTAAGTACAGTTTCTGAAACAGACTATAAATCATAACATTGGCATATAATTTAGTTGTTCTGTGCATTTGAGTAAGTTAACCTTTTGATAAGGGGAGATATCCTAATTGCTAGCATGCTGATATTAAAAGGAAAAAATAATAGAAGTTTTTAAACTTCCTTCTTTTTTCCATGCCTTAATGTCTTCTCATCCCTTAATTGCATTGGAACAAGTGAGACAAGAAAATAATGGGAGGTTACAGTTCCTGACTCAATGAATACTTACTATAAAATGCTAAAATATTTCCTGAAATACAAAGTAAAGCCCAGGTGCCTCTGAAATGACTTGCTGTGTTACCAGCCGGCTAGCCAGAATCTGCATTTGGGACTGTTTTTAATAGCATAGGAATAGGGCCTGGGTCTGACTTCCTTCCACAGACTCTCCCTGTGCAGCTCTCTCAGAGCTGGCTAAACAGAGATTATAGCAACAATGAATCAAGGAGGTGTGGTCAGAAAAGAAAAAAAAAAAAAAAAAAAAAAGTTAGACGAAGTATACAGCCATATTGCCACCTACTGCTCACTTCCCTGTAGCCCCAGTGCCTAAAACAGGGGAATGGGTACAAGAGAGGGGGTTTAGAGCACTGTCATGTTGAAACAGGCTTATATGTAAGGAATTTACCTGAAGGTCCTTAGATATTTGTAGGACATTCTATCAACTGAACAGATAAATGAAGGTAGAGTCATGGCCCTGAATGAATACCTACATATGGCCAGGGAGAGGAAAAATATGCCTTTATCTCTTATAAATTCTTCTTTCTCATTCCTCTTAGAAGTATCACTCCAAAGATTAATTATTGTATTTATTTAAAATGAAAAAAATACCTCTTTTGCCCTATAATTTACAGAGAATTTCACTGGAAGTATTAGGACTAACACTGATGCACAGCTACGGTTCAAAGCTACAGGCGTATTTCAGTCTACCATCAATATCATAAAATGTTTCTTTAAACCTTTGTGTTGACATTTTAAGCACCTTATTTTAGGACAATAGCAAGTAAAACTACTTTGCCACCATGATTTGCTGCTGACATGTTAGGAAATGCTTGCAAATTTGGATAAGTTTTATGCCAAAGATTTGAAATACTGGAACAGTACAATAATTCTGCTGCAGCACTTGCTGCATCCCTTTAGACTTGTAAATTAGGCAACCCTACTGAAAAATTTGTTTTTCTGAAAGTCTGTAAAATTTTTTTCCATGTTGTTGTATTCAGCTGGAGTTTAGTAGATTCAGCTGATATAGATAGACCTTTTTGAGAGCTTCCTATTGAAACGTGAATTCTATTTCTAATTACTTCCACTGTATTCATGCATTCTTCCTGAACAGGTTTATGGCTTTTTAATTTTTTTTGTATAATTTTAATGATTTTGTGTTCTTTCAGATTGACTTTAATACTTTCCTGTCCGATGGATCTCAAAAATTTTCCAATGGATGTGCAAACATGTATAATGCAGCTGGAAAGCTGTAAGTTTGCGTAATGTATTATCCTATACATACTTTTGCAGGGATAACAGCAGCTATACAGGAGATAGGAAAATCCCTTGCAGTGGTAGGAGAACAAGTTTTCAAAATGAATCCACTGTTTTATCAAAAGAATCTTTGAAATATACGTGATTTTAAGAGGAAGAGGTTTGTTCACCCTATTTGCAACGAAAATCAAGAGTTTTATGTAAATCTAAAGTTACCATAAAACTTACGTACCTAGAGCCAGCTTAACTTATATAAAATATCTACATGTTGGGTTTCACAATAGGTCTTCTTTGTGTTCACACATACTGGAGGTGAATAATATGGGAGAGTGTAAAGGAAACAGAAAAATAACTTAAGGAAGCAGTTTATGGGATTTTATGTGAAATAAAATTAACATTTTCTAACCTATCTTATATTGTACTTACCCCTTATATATCCCATATATTGTACATCCTCCTTGATATGTTAAAAGAGAGTGGAAAGTGTAAATCAGCTGTGCCATTTCAAGGGACAAACACACACATTTACAAAAGGAGAAATCAACTGTTCTGTCTGATGCATTACGTTTCTTATTTTCGTTGGGATATAAAGTATTTGGGAATTGCTGTTTCTCTTTAAATGAGAGGACTTTGAAAGAGAGTCCTAGCAGAAAAATCCTCCTAATGAAAAAAAAAAAAAAAAAAAAGTAAAGCATTCTTTGAAAGCTTTCAGAAATCAAAAATTCTGCAGTTTGTGAAAAATAATGATGGGGGCAAGAGACATTAAGAAGTATCCATCTAAAATACCTAGATTTGCAGTTTTAGGGCCAATAAGTGAAATATTTCAAAAATAAAAGGATTGTGCATATAGAATGGATTGATTGAAATATATCACAGATCAGAAACACAACATACATAATTTGGTTAAAATATTTTTGGGATTTTTTTCTTCTTTTACTGGAACAAAGCATCATCTAAGGGAAGGGGGAGGTAATTATCTGTCAGTTAGTATGAACTGTTTCTTGCATGGTATACTTTTTTTAAATTGCAGGGTGAGTATAAAAGCCAGATCTATCTTTTATTACAATGGACAGATGGTAACATTACGAAGCAGCTTTTCAATATGAGGGCGATGGCTGAATCTGACAGCAGAAATTTTCTTGACTAAAATGGAGAGATTCTTATTTGCTTGCAAATATCAAGGAATTGAGGGCAATATTATATATCCAGGATTTAAGTGGAATTTATTATTTAAGTGAAACAGAAGATCCTACTGATAAACTTTTTCCTCTCTATAATGAATGTGATGTAATTAATGTGACTAAACAAAAGGTTAACACAAGGCAGTCACATCAGAGTATATGCTGATGGCAGGTATACTCACCAAATATAACTATGCTTCAAAGAGGAAGTGTCAGAGTGTCTGAACAAACAAAAGATATAATTTAAAAAAAATTAAAAAGTGATGAAACTTTTGCTTCAACAGCTTCATAAAACTCAGCTGTATTTTTCCTCTCAGCTGTTTTAGGACAGGTCAGACAACAACTGAGCATTCTTGAACAAACAGGCAACTGGTTTGTTTTATAGAAACCTTGTAGGAGCCACAGTCCCCACAAGCTGCACCACAGGGAACCAACATTTATTATTGAATAGCACTGTAGGTGTTCTACTGTATTTTGCAGCAGAACATTTTTCACTGGAATCTTGTTTCTAGTCATTGAGTTCAGTGGGAGTAAATTCCCAGGTGCACATTCACATGGTAAAGAGAAGCAATACTCGCAAAAGATGAACAGAATACAAATGAGTGCATCAAATTCTTTATTCACAAAGAAAGATCAAATTTGATTTCCTAAGGAAGTTACAAGTAATAAGTCTTTTCCCATATTGCCTTATCTAATTATATTTTACCTGTAACTTCAGACATCAGAACCAGAGGCTATGGGAAAAGCAGATGGCCTGAGAAGGAAAGTTTTGTAGCATTTGGGAGCTCTGGTTGTGCTTACATGTCTGATAGCAGAATAAACAATTAGGTTTACAAGAACAAGGCAACAGTTCCCTGAAATTATTCCAGGACAGATCCAAAGCAGATATGGATAGTGATCTAAGTTCCAAGATCCTAGAATTTTGAGAGAAGAAATTCACCTGTCCATAGCCAGCTTCTCTAGACAGGAAGGACAGTAAAGAAAACAGCCAGCTTGGAAGTGTTACAAAAAAAAAAAAAATATCTACGTGCCAGC